>NC_061518.1:437500-447500 GCF_022379125.1 Scophthalmus maximus
GCAATTCTGATAAACTCCGAAAATTCTCAAATCATGAAACTTCTCTAAAACGTCTTCCTTGTGAAGGAGTTTGAACGTGTTACTGTCGGGGAATGTCTGTCCGACTGTTAAGTGTGGTTAAAGGGTTGTTGGCCCTTTGTCCTAAATGTACTGAGACAGAGACGGAGCGTTTCTATGGAGACAGACATTCTGTCTGTGAGATGACGACACGCGATTCTGAGAGTCAAATACATCACTCCGACTGGGATAGGGAGGTTTTTCAGGGCGTCATGCACTGACCACTTGTTGATCTGTCTAACGAACCAGAAATCTCCTCAACATATTGAGCTCTTCTGCTGAAGACGTCCACGTTCTCCGTCTTCCCGATTCGACTCCATCAATGTTCCATCACAGTTACAGGCCAAACTTGAATCTTAGATATGTGAGTTTGACATGTTTTTCAGTCAGTAATTGAACTGATCTCATGTTCCAGGTGGACGACCGCCGGCTCATCACGTCTCTTCCCTGAGCTCCGAGCCTCCCGGCCATCGACTCATTAGCTGCAAGTTTTTTAAAAGGCTTCCACCTCATGAAGAACTGAACTAATCACAGCGCCTTCGATTTATGTCCTCATGCGAGAGCAGGTTATTGAACTATGTACTGTAGATGTCACGTTTCACGATTTGACAAATAAACACAAACTGATTAAAAGTAACTTTGAACAGTCATCAGAGAGAAACAACCTCCGGTGAGATGGAAACGTCCCTCGGCTTTCGTTTATGGTTTGCAGAGTTCACCTTGACCTTCTGGTTGCCGTGCAGTTTTTCTTCTCTACTTACAGTTTGTAACTGTACTTGCTGTTCGCCATCTTATATAGTGCAGGTGCCGTTTGGTCTGAGGCGATCAGGTTTGGACACCAGCTCCACTTTGTTGGGATTGAGTGAAGATGGTGGTAACGTGGCGGATAGCGGCACTACAGAGTCTGATATTCCCATAAAATGTTTGGTTGCTGGTCTTCTCCACCAAACAGACGGAAACACCACAAAATGAAACGGAGCATCACTCACTGATTTAATGAGCCATTCGCAGTTTCACTGTACCGGCCGTGTGTACTTAGACTTGCATGGCTTAATCTAGTGTATAGTGTCTCCTTTTTAAGTGCCAGTGCATAGTGTTCCCTGGTTACCTTTTAAATTTTCTTTTTGCTTTACTTTACCTATTGTATTATTCTTTGTTTATTGCACTTATGCACTTTCTTGTGAAGCACTTTGGTGCGGCTCAGCCGTCTGTAAATGCGCTATAGAAATAAATTGACTTGACTTGACTTGACTCGGTAGAGACGACGACAACGACGCTGCACCAAACCTGTCACACTCATAGAATCAGTCCACTAAATGTTCCATGAATTATTCTCTGTGAAATCAGTGATTCACATCCTTTCATCAAGTTTACATGAGATCTGCTCAGTACAGTTTTTGTAACAAACAAGCAGTCAGACGGAGAAAAGTCAAAAGTAAGGAGCAAATCTTTCCTTGGTTTTTTGGGGGGAAATGTGCAAATTTAGAGAAAATTTGACTTTAAAGTCACAGTGTGTAATATTAAGATGAACTTATTCACAGAAGTTGAATATATTGTCAATAACTCTGTGTTCATATATGTTAAATATAGTTCCATGAGGTGGACCGACCTCGTGTGAGTCTCCATGTTTCTACGTCGTGTTGAATACGGTTGTTGAACTAAACGCTCCAGAACACGTCGCGTTCACATTGAATCTTCAGACGCTGATGGAAACAGGAAATGGAATCGGCGGTGCGAGGACATAAAGTGTCCCCTGTCGGTCGCTCAGTTGGTTGCGGTTTGCAACTTTACCACCAGATGGCGCCAGAAAATTACAAAAATGACACACTGGGGCTTTAAAGATTATAAAAAGGGATGTTTGTTTGTTTGTTTGTTTGTTTGTTTGTTTGTTTGTCAGCAGGATGAAAACCTCCTGAACAGATTTCTTTAACTTAGCTTAGCGGGTTACACCGCTGACTGTGGTACAGAAGGTCGGGGTTGGATTCCAGGTCATTCCAGTTTGGGCGCTCATTGCTTCCTGCCCCGATGATCGAAAGTCGCTTTGGACAAGTGTCAGCAAAATGAATGTGCTGTGATGTAATCGTGTGGATCTGGACAAAGGGGCGGGGCTAGCTATTTTTTATTTATCTCTTTCTTTAACATTGTGAGATAGAAGGGTTTTTTTACGTGTTCACTTATTTCAAAGAGAATAATTCATGAGAACCATCAGACACATTTACTGACTGATCCTGGTGGATTTATAATGTGGTTTCATTAGGGGGCTGTTGGGTCTTGGTGGAGGTCTGAGCTCTGCCAGTCTGGTTACATCTGTTTAAGCACCGTCACCACTTCTGACCTGAAGTTTAATGTCATCACAATATCGGTCATAAAACCAACAGAACAGCACTTTAAATATTTCCTATCTGCCTTCATCCCTCGTTAACTCTGTAATGAAGCCCTTCTCTTTAATGTGGGCGCTCGCGGTCGCGCTGCAGTTTGCTGACGTGTCGTCTCCGTGACTTCACCCATCGCTGGAACCTGGATCACAAACTCCCCAGAGACCAGAGTCGATGAAACAGAGAGAGAGGAATGACACAGTAACCAGCATAGAGAGGCGTCTCTGTTCTCCGTCTGTGGGAGTGAAGTGTTCCAGTCTCCGCTGTGTCGAGCTCGGCGAGGGGAGGACGAGGTTATGACCAATGATCTGAGGTGGAACCACATCGATCGTGTCCAGCTCCCGTCCCACCGCTGCCTCCTCCTCCTGCTCCACACCCAGTGCAACTGTGAGCGTTGATGGTTGAGCTCTAATCATCTCAATTCATCGGCAATAAGTGATTGATAACAATTTAATTATTGGCAGTTTAAAGTGGTTCTTCCTCGCAAACCTTGGCCTTGATGTAAACGTCACAGAAAATACGGAAATGTCTTTACAGATCCACGTTAGCATAAATACTAGAATCAGACTGATATATGGTAAGGTTGATATCGATATGAGCCTTTAAATGTGCATTTATGTTTTACATTTTAGGTAAAATAAATGGTTATTTTCTTAATTCAAATTCTATTCATTTGGTTGTATTTGTAATTTCTTTTGTTAGTTATGATAAAGTTTATGGTTAAACTAAAATATCAAGCCTCAATTACATTTCTTTGTCATGAAGGTTTGATAACGACATCTTAGGAATCATTTACAGATTAAAATATACATATATCGGGAATCTTGTACTCCCTAATATCGATATTGGCATCTCCCCCAAAACATCCAAATGGGTCAGTTTGTAATGAATTCAAGTTTTTACACGGAAGATTTCGTCCCTCATCTCCCACCATGTGTCTTTGTGTCTTTCTGTACGAACAGAACCAATCAGCATCTTAGTGGAACTATCCTTTAATATTTAGTCATTTCACTGGTTCCCTGCTCGTGGACTGACGCCTTGTTTCCACCAAATCTGTGTACAGTGTGCGAGTCAACAGGAAGTCCGTTCATTCATGTGTCTTCTTGATATGAACGTTTTCATATCAGCAGACACAAACGCCAACACACAATGTGTTCGTGAAACGGCTCATATTGATTTTGATCGTCCGGGCTCTTGTTTGCAGTGCAGCCAAGTTTTTACAGAAAACAACATATTTTCCAGGCTGATGTTGCTCATTCATTTTTCCTCATCACATATTCGTCCTCAGACAGAACTTGTGCCCTGAACAAGTCTCAGACGTGTATCGAACATGTAAAACTCTCATTATGACGTGTTATCATTAACAGACAAAGTAGAAATTACTGCTGTTCAAACCGGAGGTTTATTCATCGCTGGTCATCAGAGAATCATAACGTTGTTTATACGCTGCAGTTACATCACCTCCACTTCATTTCCTTCTGTCTGAACCTCAGTGGACATGATTATCATTTTCCGTCTTTGTCCTCGCTCATCGTCCGCGGGCCGATTTTCTCAAACGTTAGTTATCTTCCACAAGTGGTTCGAGTTGTTCTTGTTCTTTCCACAGAGGAAGACGCGGCTTCACATTAGAGCCCAGCAGAAGTTGTCTAAAGTAAAAATACACATTTTTCAATGTTTCGTTTGATTTATGGACAAAACCGGTGAATTTAAATCAGGGAGAACTCCTGAAACAGTTTATTAGTTGATTTAATCTGCTGCAGAACATGTTTGACTACGTCTCCAATAACTAATGACTTAAACACGAGCTAAGTTAGCTAAGGTAGCTAAATCGCAACTGGTGACCCGACATAAGCAAAACATTGTTAGCTTTACAAGCTAAGCTAGCTAAGTCAGAGCTGGTGACCAGGACAAAGATAAATATCAGTTAGCGACATGTTATTAGCTTTACGAGCTAAGTTAGCTAAGCTAGCTTAGCCAGAGGTGGTGATCAGTTACCAAGCTATCTTAACGTTAGTTACAGTGTTTGATAACAACATAAAGTTTATTAAAGTTATTTATCACAGTTATATTTCTAAGATTGTCGAGAGCGATCTGTGCAGAATTGATCGTGTTTTTACAAACTGAAGAGCGGAGGTTCGAGGAGCTTCTTGATTTCTCTCGTCAATGTTTGAATCCGCTGTAACTGCCGAGCATCTCCCCTCGGAGCCTCGGACATGTTTGATATTTAAAAAGATCTTTCATGGATTCACCAAATTTGCATTTTGTGCTGTAGCCCCGGGGTTAGCCCGGAGGTCCGCTGGTAGTGTGTGTGTGTGTGTGTGTGTGTGTGTGTGTGTGTGTGAACTGGTTCCTCAGCTGCAGTTTGAACACACCTGGAAACTACAACTGTCTCACCAGCGTGGAAACGCGTCAGTGAGCTTCAACCTCCGCAAGACGATTCTCACTTAACCTGCAGGTATCAGAAACCAGAAGTGTGTTGGAGTGAGAGTTGAGTGTGTTGATTCACTTTTCCTTGACGTTGATTCTTCATCATGGAAACATCAGTTGAATTTCAATTTTGGGGGTTGAGAATAATCGTGTGGTGTTAGATGTTGTCAGAACTCCGACGCGGAGCTCGTAAGTCCGAGTTCGGAATGGAACGATGATGGAACGATGATGGAGCGATGATGGAGCGATGATGGAACGATGATGGAGCGATGATGGAGCGATGATGGAACGATGATGGAACGATGATGGAGCGATGATGGAACGATGATGGAGTGATGATGGAACAATGATGGAGCGATGATGGAACGATGATGGAACGATGATGGAACAATGATGGAACAATGATGGAGCGATGATGGAACGATGATGGAACGATGATGGAACGATGATGGAGCGATGATGGAGTGGTGATGGAGCGGTGATGGAGCGATGATGGAACAATGATGGAGTGATGGTGGAACGAGGATGGAGCGATGATGGAGCGATGATGGAACAATGAACGACGATGGAACGATGATGGAACAATGAACGATGATGGAGCGATGATGGAGCAATGATGGAACAATGAACGATGATGGAGCGATGAACGATGATGGAGCGATGATGGAGCGATGATGGAATGATGATGGAGCGATGATGGAACGATGATGGAGTGATGATGGAGCGATGAACGATGATGGAGTGATGATGGAGCGATGATGGAGCGATGATGGAACGATGATGGAGCGATGATGGAGCGATGATGGAGCGATGATGGAACGATGATGAAACGATGATGGAACGATGATGGAACAATGATGGAGCGATGATGGAACAATGATGGAACGATGATGGAACAATGATGGAGCGATGATGGAACGATGATGGAACGATGATGGAACGATGATGGAGCGATGATGGAGCGGTGATGGAGCGATGATGGAACAATGATGGAGTGATGGTGGAACGATGATGGAGCGATGATGGAGCGATGATGGAACAATGAACGACGATGGAACGATGATGGAACAATGAACGATGATGGAGCAATGATGGAGCGATGGTGGAACGATGGTGGAATGATGATGGAGCAATGATGGAACAATGAACGATGATGGAGCGATGATGGAGCGATGATGGAACAATGATGGAGTGATGGTGGAACGATGATGGAGCGATGATGGAGCGATGATGGAACAATGATGGAGCGATGATGGAACAATGATGGAACGATGATGGAACAATGATGGAGCGATGATGGAACGATGATGGAACGATGATGGAACGATGATGGAGCGATGATGGAGCGGTGATGGAGCGATGATGGAACAATGATGGAGTGATGGTGGAACGATGATGGAGCGATGATGGAGCGATGATGGAACAATGAACGACGATGGAACGATGATGGAACAATGAACGATGATGGAGCAATGATGGAGCGATGGTGGAACGATGGTGGAATGATGATGGAGCAATGATGGAACAATGAACGATGATGGAGCGATGATGGAGCGATGATGGAACAATGATGGAGTGATGGTGGAACGATGATGGAGCGATGATGGAGCGATGATGGAACAATGAACGACGATGGAACGATGATGGAACAATGAACGATGATGGAGCAATGATGGAGCGATGGTGGAACGATGGTGGAATGATGATGGAGCGATGATGGAGCAATGATGGAACAATGAACGATGATGGAGCGATGATGGAGCGATGATGGAGCGGTGATGGAATGATGATGGAGCGATGATGGAACGATGATGGAGCGATGATGGAGCGATGATGGAGCGATGATGGAGCGATGATGGAGCGATAAACCCGACTCCCGAGCCTCAAGTTCCGAGGTGTAACGGAACGCAGGGTCAGTCTTCGACCCAGAGGTTTAGGACGGTTTGTCTGATCCTCACTTCTTCTTCAACAGGCTGAAGGTTCCGACTCGGAGCTCCGTCCTCGACCCTCCTCGTTTCTCACGCCGCTGCTTTGAGACAGATCGTCTCGTTTTCGTTTGAGTATCGGTCGTCCAGGCTTTTTTAAACGTAACGTTTTTCAGATGGAGGCTTCATCCTCAGTACCTGGAGAGTGTTTTAGCTCAGTTCTGAAGAGCCACAACGCGACGCGATGTCCCAGCTGCTTGAATCATCGTGTGTGTGAGAGGACGGTCCTCACAAGTCAAAAGCTCCTTTTATACAATGATACGTTCACAGCGAACACCAAGTGTCCCTCTGTCGGACGTCGGGAGGATCTCGCCTCTAATTGGCTGGAGTTCAAAGATTTCAACAATTTTTTTGCATTATTTTGTATATTTCGCCGTGTCTGCTCGCGTCCTTGCATTGACTTTCAGATGTAATCTCATTGTGTGGAAAAATTCACTGTGCGTTTGTTGTGAATGAGATCACTCAGTGTTCATGAGATGATGTCACTTCCTGTTGTGACCTCACGATGTTGACGGTGTCAGATTCACGCCTTCAGGATTGTTCTTCCTGTTTCCTTCAGAAACTCACTTGACCGTTGAATTACAACGTGTTTGTGTTGGTGGACGCTTTCATTTTGACAGACGGAAATATGGAGGTAAATTAAAGAAATAGTGGGGGACGACTGGGAAAAGACATTGTGGTCATAAAGACACGTTAATAATAACAGAAGTCTACGCTCCGTTAAAACCTCCTCATCACCTGGTTCCTAAGTTTCCCTCGGCGTCGGCGGTCCGGCGATGGTCGCGTGTTCGACCGTGGACACAGGAGCTGCACTGATTCAGCAGTTTGTATTAAAATAAATAAAACCCTCTTAGAGATTTTCTAACATGCTGAATAATAAATGGAACTTATTGTGAAATGAACAACCGACAAGCTCGTCTGTCTCCGCGTCACGACTGAAGAGACTGAACTGCGCTCGCCACAGAAACCTTTCCTCTGAAAACACTGCGTCTGTTTGCAGTTTGTCTTGTACATACGGTACAGTACAGTATACGTGCAGCGAGTCTGGTGACACATATCTGTACATATGGGGCCGGGTGGCCTACATGCAGAGAGGCTCGCGAATAATTGATAAGTTGTTGCTAAGAAGCCTGGAGGGGATGAAACCCCACTGTGAGCTGGCAGTGTGTGTGTGTGTGTGTGTGTGTGTGTGTGTGTGTGTGTGTGTGTGTGTGTGTGTGTGTGTGTGTGTGTGTGTCTGTGTCTGTGTGAGTGTGAGTGTGAGTGTGAGTGTGTGTGTGTGTGTGTGTGTCTGTGTCTGTGTGAGTGTGAGTGTGAGTGTGTGTGTGTGTGTGTGTGTGGGTGTGTGTGTGTGTGTCTGTGTGTGTGTGTGTGTGTGTGTGTGTGTGAGAGTGTGTGTGAGTGTGTGTGTGTGTGTGTGTGAGTGTGAGTGTGAGTGTGTGTGTGTGTGTGTGTGTGTGTGTGAGAGTGTGTGTGAGAGTGTGTGTGTGTGTCTGTGTGGGTGTGTCTGTGTGGGTGTGTGTGTGTGTGTGTGTGTGTGTTTTACACAACAATCTGTAAGAAATATTTCTGTCATCAGCCGTCCGACAGGTAATCGATGTAATTCACGCACCTCTGCAACCTTCAGTTTTTAAAATTTCTAGTCAAACTCATTCTGTCCAGTTCAATCAGTGACACGAGTTAAAACTTTTTATAACAAATCAAATCTCGCTAAATGTCAATTCAAAAGAAAAAATTCAAGCCGCCAGCAGCGTTGAACACGTCCACGGAGTTTTCTAAACTTCGTCCTGACGAGTTCATCCCACGTGAGACGTGGACGTGGACGGAGACGTGGACGGAGACGTGGAGCGAGACGTGGAGCGAGACGTGGACGGAGACGTGGACGGAGACGTGGAGCGTCACGGAGCCGTCGCACCGACACATGATGAGCCGCCTGCTGAAGTGCACTTCCTGTCGTCACTGAGAACAGGAAGACGTCCAGTGTGTCCGACAGCCACGGAGCGCTGCTCATCCCTCAGGATGCTGCGTCAGTCTCGTCTGGACCTCGTTTCCACGCCGACGGCGTGAGAGAGCCGTCCAGAACAACCCGACCTCCCGCGGCCTTTGAATCTGATGAAGTCATTTATATTCACGGCTGCTGCTTGTTCGAGTCGACACAAAGAGGCGAGTGTGAAGTCCCTGCGGCAGAACGAAGGAATCACCGACGACGGTTTCTCAGGAGCGACCGGGGCGAGCGGCTCTTCAGAGAGGAGGTGGGGAGTCGTTCTCAGGTTCAAGGTGATCGATGGAGAGCGCTGACGATTTAAGCGTCGTCGTGATAATCCAACGTTCAGATGTCCATGATGATCAGCAGCCGGATTGTGGCGCGTCGAGGTGACGGTTCACGAGACGCCACATCCGCCCTTCAACACGTCGACAACACGTCAGCTGACCGGGACTAGGGAGCAATTCTGATTGGCTGTTTACATCCGGGCTTGAAGCCGCCCCCCCCCCGGTCTGTGATTGGCTGTTTTTTTTTGGTGCGTTCTTAATGAGGCTGTCACGTGGAGCGAGCGCCAGGCAGAGCAGCGGGCGCACACGAGATGTGGAGCTCGTGAGCACACGGACCAGAGATTGAATCAAAAATCTCGATATTTTTCCCGTTGGGCCTCAGCGGAGAGAAGAGCTCTACTGAGTAGATGTGTTCTCTCTTCTTGTTTGTGCCGTCGAAGTGAAATAACGTAGAGAACAATTGACTCCGTGACTCCGTCAGCTCCACAACCGACGAACCACAATGGAACAAATGAAGTTTCACAGCTTCACCTGCTTGGACTCAGATGTGCTGTGGCCCAGACCAGACGATACTTCATCGTGTTTCCTTCAGCCTCTCAGCAGAATATGGGATCTTGTTTTTGAACGTCTGACACAGAAATTGAATTAAGCCGGAAAAAACCCTCTATCAGTGTAATAATAAAGAGGAGAATGGATTCCATTTGTGTCGGAGGCACGACTCATTGTCAGACAACGAGTGACACGGTTCGTGGAACCGAACTCATCAATTCCTCTCCATCCCCCCTCGCTCTTCTTCTATTGTACCGGAGGCAGCGCTCGCCACCGAGTGGCACTTCTCCATTTTTAATCAATGACTCCACGACTAAAAATAGAATCTGTCGGTGA
>NC_061518.1:450000-465000 GCF_022379125.1 Scophthalmus maximus
ATGTTCACATTTTCTGTCTAAGTGACATGAAAGATTTTTCCTCTGTCTGTTTCTTGTGCAAAATAGTTTGTTATAAATTCAATAGGTTTACCGACGCCACTGTGGTCTTCAAAACGTCCACATACGTCGTAATTGGCTGCTTCAAAACGACCTATAAGGTAAAATGTTTTATTGGAGGACGGGCCTGGCCGTGTGTGTGGCGGCAAATATCGTTCAAAGTCCGTCACCTGGCAGGAATAAATCAGTCAGAGGCTTGAGAAGAAATATGTTTCGTCAGACGACAACGACAAACATCATATTTCATCCCAACAGGAGCGCAGCAGAAAGACCGACAGCGGTTTGAGACGTGTTGTGAGCCCGAGGTTCTGCACAGACGCACATCAATACTCGCTGAGCCGCGTCTCTCATCTCGAAGTCTGACAAGGAAAACCGCAACGCTTGTGATTAAATGACCCACAAGAAAAGAAAAGAAGAAAGGTAAGAGGAGACGAATGGAGGAAACTCCCACATGTCTGAATAGAACACCCGTGTCAGCACCAACACTTTAAAAAACCAACAAATCCCTGGAGTCACAGAATCTAACTTCAGCTGGAACCCACACAGGCGCCGCACTCGAATGTTGCTCGTGCTTCACCCACGGCCACTTGCACATAACAGAGTGTCCATGAGCTCCGGAGCGTGGAAGCGCTCGGCGACGGAGGAGGCTGAAGGATTAGCAGAATTTTATTTCGGGCTCCTCGGGGGAAATGAGCTGCTGAGCACGAACACACCTTCTGTATCTAACATTAACACCTGACGTGACGGAGTCCGTCGTGAATCTGACTCGTCGTCGTTCTAAGTCTTAATGAGATGATGATGATGATGAGTAGTTGTAATGTTGTCCGTCGACGGTTAGAGATGCTGAGGTCTGTCCGCAGACGTTCTCAGCAGTGACTCGTGGGCATTGACAATGTGGATAAAGAGGCTGGTTCCTCAGCTGAGGAGATAATGGGACTTATTGACCGTGTGACGAGAGGCTGCGGCTGATTTAAAGGTTGTCATGGGGACGTTTATGTGCCCGCCGCCACGGACGGGCGGCCGAGGAACCGTGAAGGTCGTTGTCTAACGAGGCCACACACACACACACACACACACACACGACAAAGCTGTGTGATAAATAGAGGGTCTTATTGTATGTGAAGGGATGTGATGCTCTCTGGGGGTTAAATTAACCTTTATTTATTTATGCATCCAGCGTTCAGTCGGGTCTTTTAATTTTCCTTTTTTTTATCTTCTCATTTGGATTCTTGCTCTGAACTGGTTCAAAGTTCGAGGTCTTTATTTATTAAATGCTCAGCTGGTACAAGGAGACAATCGCTGCTCGCAATGAAATTATTGGGCTTCACTCTCTCCAATAACTCTCCAAATATTCAAACAGCCTAAAATCACAAGTGGCTCCTTCTTTACTTGTCAAAGTCGACAGGAATCTTCATGTTTCCCCCAGAAATATAGAGCTCTTTACAAATGACCACATGGTGAAACCATCACTCTAAAAACAAAGATTCTTCTTCCTCTTTGCTTCACAGTCTGACTTCTTGTTTAACTAAATGTGATTTAAATCGGTTGAAGAGATTGTGAGATCTGCAGTCACTTTATTTCTTACCTTGGCAGAGTTAAAATTGTCACTGACTTTTCTTACTTACCTAATAGGTAAGTTACTGTAGGTGTTTCCTTTTCTGCTTTTTTTTACTGTTAGTCGATGGGTTGAGATTGGATACTGAAGCTAAGGGTGAATTTGGACAAAACACGTGTTCATTGTCGGTTGTCTCCAGGACAGAGAAGTCAGAGGCCAGAACCTCAAGGGGTTGTGACGTCTTTACCTGCTCCCTCAACTTATGTCACTTCCCATTTCAGGACAAAAGCTCCAGCTTCCTTGAGCCGCAGTTACAGAACTGCACCACGTCCCGCATGACTTACGTCAATTTCAAGAACAATTGTTATAGCAAAGTCAGCATCGCCGAAGACTGGGGCCGCTGACTAATCGCTTCTGTTCAGGACTGGATCCTCATCCTCGCATTCATTGTTCCACCTCTCCACAGTGAAGCACCAGCCGAGGGCCCTTGGGCTCATGTTTGCTGTCTTAGGGAAGCAGAACCTGGGAAAAGAATAGAGATGAATTTCATAGAGGCTGTTGGAATATTTAAGAGCAGACCTTTCGACCTTGGCCTCTCTTGAGTACCCTTGTTCATTAAGTGATTCAATGCAGATTCGGTGGAGAAAACTCAAAGACGTCGGGACCAACAAACCCCTAATAAAGAGGGTCTCTTGGTCACTTCACGACCAATGCGCCCTTCTAGGGAAAGGTCTGAAGTCAGGACGTCAGGAGTCAGGAGTCCCCTCCCCAAGTTAGAGACATGCAGGTAACTGGAATCGTCTTTCTGGGCTCATCAAACAAGAAGAAAAAAGATTTACCTTCTCACCAAAGTCTCTGCTTCACATCAGCGTCTCTTCACGGCGAAGGAGTCTGTCCGATGAGATTGCTGCTGAGGCGCTGGGCGATGTTTCATCATGAACCCCCGAGCAGCCGAACGCAAACCCGTATGCCTTTGGTTTCTGCCTGAGTCTTTTCTCTTTGGAAGGTTGATATTGATTTTTATCAAGACTTCAGTCAGATCAGACTCTTTCATGGTCCACGGTTTAGTCCGTCTTAGCTCCTGATCCACAGGTGTCGATCGGAGTGAGAGTGAATCTTCATCAAAGACTTCCATTCAGAGATTCTCAGGCTGCTTTCCATCTGCTCAGGTCACGTGACAAGAGGAAAAAGACGAGCTTTATCTAACCAGTTGATTTGCTGTATTTTGAAAAAGGGACACTTGCGTCAAAGCTGCTGAAATAAAACATTTTGACTTCCCTGTCCGCCCGCGACCTTTACCTGTCAGATGACCGAACCCACACTCTGGTGTCAACTCTTTGATTTTCACATCAAGTATAAAAGCCTCAATAAAATAAAAAAACGTAGTTCAAAGTGTCGGGGTCGTGTTACGTTGCGGCGTCAAAGCTCGTTCAGATTTCACAACGTCGTGTCTGCAGTGGACCTGCGTGGGTCAAACTTCAACATTACAGAAATCAGATTTGTTTTTTAAGACGTATCTGTAACCAACTAATACCACCAGTCAGATCGGCTCCACATGAAAATACACTGAAACTTTGATGAAATAAAATGTAATGAAAATATAAATCAAATGAAAAATTGAAAACACATAGAATTTTAGCACAGTTACAGGATTAAAAAACAAAATGTCTTTCTTGAACTTAATAATTCATGGATCTTAATTTTAAAAAATCAGACATTTTTATTGGACTGATTCTGTGAGTGTGATGCAGCTTGATTAAATTGAAATATTGTTGGAGCTCCACTGAGTGATGTTCTACTTCCCTTGGAATATCACTGAAAAATCTTGCAATGTTAAGAAAGAGATTAATAAAAGAATCCTTGACACATTCCTTCAGCCGGATCCACGCCAACATTTAATGGATTCTTTCTTGTTCATGTCACATCCTTACAAGTTTCATGGAAATCTGTTCTGTCGTTTTTCCACAATCCTGCAATAAAAAAAACTACTACAAAATCAAACAAACTGACAGAGGTGAAAACCTCCTTTACAACATATGACACCTTCTTTCCCGAAAACCCTTAAATCAGAGAAGGAAAACCCTTCAACAGGTGAAACGTGGAGGATCGGTCTTCCACGCGAGTTCCTCTCCACCATGTTGACCTGATGGAGGACGGACGACACGACCAGAGCTGCCTCCTCCTGCGCCGCCTTTATATTCTAAGTCCCCGGCCGAGCTGCGGAGACGAGAGACTCGGGGTTACTGCCGTTACACAGACGCCTCCTTCTCCCTCTCGCTGCTTGTGGGACGAACTAACTGGCTATGGATCGCTGGGAGGCAGCAGCTCCGCCCCTTTTCAGTTGTGCGAGGTAACGGTGGAAAAGCTAAATGTCAGAGAAATGTCAAAGCCTCCTGGGCTCAGATTAAACGAGAGGCTCGGGGGTCAGTCGGGAGTCAACCCGTCCTGTGGCGCTCGGCCGTCCATCGCGTCCACGTCTCGGCGCCGAAGGGGGGAAATGCCAACGTGCAGATACTTGGCATGACGCGGCAGATCTCTCCCGAGGCCGCGGATTCATTTGAGTTGTGTCACAGAGGCAAATATAACCAGACAAAAGAAAGAAGTGGAATTAATCCTGCAGATTGTTATTCCACATGGAGACTTGAGTGGATTTATCAAACTGCTTCTTGGAAGGTTCCCAACATGAACAGGAAGACATGAAACACTCAAGAAACGTGTAGGAACACGTATGATTGACGTCACGAGGCTCCGGATTATACTTCTCTTCATCTGATCCGAGTTGAGACGACAATTCTCTCACTCGTATTCGACGGCCAACCTTCTCGCAGCTGGTGCCGAGTGGCGACTTTGGACAGACACTCGTGTCGACACTTTTGCCGCTGAGATTAAATATGGAGGCGGCGGCGGCGGCGGCGCTTTGTCATCACAGAGGATTGTTGCCAGACGCTGCACATTCCTGAGGATGGATGTTTAGATGAGCGATGAAGATGAAGATGAACCACGGAGAGAGAGAGACCGGCTTCATTCTCTGAGATCCAACTTTATACTGCGACCATTTCATCGTTCATGTCATCGTTTCAAATTCAGTGCAAATAAGTGCAGATTTACAACTTTATTGTATCTTTCTACATATCTAGAAGTATTTATCTGTGTTGTTCTATCATCTCCCACCTCACAATGTTGTTGCAGAACATCCAAATCTATTTTCAGTGCAAATGACTGAACCATTCAAAGACGCCGATTGCGTCGGAATCTGAAACAGGAAATAACTTTCTGTCTATTAAATCTCTTTCTCACTCGCAATTGATCTAAATCATGCGAGACGTTGTACATTGTGACTCAACAGAGGTCAGGGGCCACAGGGGGGGTCAGAGGTTCTTGCGTGACATTTGTCCAAAGCAACTTACAATCATGGAGGCAGGTAAAGCGTTAAGGGCCCACACACTGGGATGTCCTGGACTCGAACCCAGACCCTCTGTACCAGTGTCAGTGGTGTAACCCACTAAGCTGTAGCAGCTGTCACTGGCCCCTTGCTGCTCAATAACCAGCCCGACCCTCTCGGTGTCTTCCTGTGCCTCCTGATCAACCGGGCCTCCCGGACTCTATCAGGGCAACTCGAACACGATGAACAGATTCATGCTTCCAAGAAGACGAGCCCCTCTCCATGTTGGACACCACAGTTCTCTAAAGCAGAACCCTCACACCCTCAGGTACTGACTGTTTCTAAAACAGCTACAGGCCTGAAATAGAATCATGGATGGTTTTGACATCCCAAGATGATTTCGGCTGAGCGGTTCGATTCAGGGGCGGGGGGAAGGTTTTATGTGGAAGTCCACGTCACGTCGTGCTCGCGGGTCGTCGCAGCGTCGCCCTCTCAACCCTCAGTGTTCCAGCTGTGGCTGATGTGTTACAGCAGTTTACCCTCATGTGGTGATAATGGTCCAGCGCCTCGGTCGTTCCTCGCCGAGCAGCGGGGGGAGGAGTAAGGTGGAAAATGGACGAAATAAATCACTTAACAGTGGAGTGACCCCCTTCCAACTGTGACCCGGGGCAGAGCTGCATATTCCTTTCATACGAGAACATTCCCGAGCCGCGGCATCAGAGCCCGTCTCTGATCTGAGCAACTGAGGTCGTGTTGATATTCACATAATGATGCTGTTCGTGCGCAGGCCAGTCAATCAGCTGAGTTCTGAACATGTAGATACCCGTAAATAAAGACTCCTGCTTTTAGCCGGATTAAAATAAATCAGTTTCCTGCTCGTTGAACTGAAGACGCCTGCAGGACGAAGGAGGAAGTTGATCTTGATTCATGAGTCAGTCTGAGACGAGGATCTGTTTAACTTTCCACGGCATCTTCACTGTCACTCATCTGTGAAGGGTTCATTATGTCTGAACCTTCTGTGTTCTGTTGTGCTGGAGATGAAATAAGAGACGTCTGTAGATCGCTCATGTTTTTTCTGCGTCCGTACCTCGAGCTGCTGCGGTAACCAGTCCTCAAAGTGCCTTCTTCGCTGACTCTGTTTTCAGCGGCGACCTTTTCTAATATTTCATAATTTCAATCTACAATAGAAGAAATAATCACTGAATTTGAGGAGAATTTACTGAACACAAGTGAAAGTATCTGTCCACATGCAGCAAGATCCTTGTACTTGACCATAAGCCTTGAAATAAGACGTATTCATGATCAATTCAAGAATATACATGAATTCAAGATAGAAATAAAAATAACTTTTATTTCATATTATATATTATATTTATTATCATATTTCCAAATCTTAGCAAGTACATAATAATATGCGGTGCACATGTTCCAACGTGCACGAACTGGAAGGTTACGGACACAATAATTATCTTTTAAGAGTAATTGATTTCGGAAGTTTAAACAGAAAAACCTCTGTCCCAACAGACATCCGACATTATTCAACATTCACTCGTCAAAAACTGTCCCTTTTTAATCAACGCTGAAATTAATATTACAATGATTTTAATGTGAAACTAAGTGCACATGGGATTTTGGTTGATGTCCATCTTTAAATGTGAAACATTATCTTTTTTTCCACCTCTTCATGAATTCTTATTAAAGTTTCTTTTCAAGTTGATATTTTATCGCACATCTTTAATGGCCAATCAGTTATTATTTTTTTATTGGCCTTTGCCCAGTTGACTTATGGACCATTCTGCTTCCATAAATCATCTGGTTGGACAAGTTAATGATACGTGCGTGTGCGTGTGTGTGTGTGTGTGTGTGTGTGCGTGTGTGTGTGTGACCTGCTATAAAACCCAGGACAGTTCCGACACTTTATACCAAAACACGATCCTAAAATATGAGGAAAAATAAAAAAACCTACAGATATTTTATGACACTATGAAAAGACCAAATGTGCAGGTATCAGAGAGCAGTTAAACAAAGAGAGATGCTTTATGTCTCTTCAGGGACCTGGTCAAGGTCGGAGTTTTCCCTCCGTACGGAGACGATATGGTTTTTTTTGGAACAGGTTTTTAAATAAAATGGTGATTGTTTTTTTATTTTACGACAAGACGATCCAGATATTATCTTTTGAATGGACCATAGTGACCAGTGTAATTATGGTCTTTTAATAGTGTTGCATTATGGGTTGTTTGAGACCTCATTGTGTTGCCAGGCTACAGGACCTGAGTTCGTCTGTGATGAGTCATTATCAGTTAATCAGCTTTAAAAGTGTTCGGTTCGTCCCAGTGACGGTTTATACAGATGATCAGCGCCTGTATATAAAGACGATCAGTGACTGTATATAAAGACAATCAGTGACTGTATATAAAGACGATCACTGACTGTATATAAAGACGATCACTGACTGTATATAAAGACGATCAGTGACTGTATATAAAGACAATCATTGACTGTATATAAAGACGATCACTGACTGTATATAAAGACGATCAGTGACTGTATATAAAGACAATCACTGACTGTATATAAAGACGAACACTGACTGTATATAAAGACGATCACTGACTGTATATAAAGACAATCACTGACTGTATATAAAGACGATCACTGACTGTATATAAAGACGATCAGATTGTATATAAAGACGATCAGATTGTATATAAAGACTCTAATCAGTGTCTGTACCTAATTATTTACAGTCATTAATGAAGTTAGGAGTTTCTGAACGCTGCCGTCACATTTGTTGCACATCCTGATTGACAGGTGCTAAAGACACAAAACACAAACTTACACGACAGGTAAAAACATTTCACCTGTTTTTCTTTTCTCTTTAAATCCACTGTCCCGACGATGTGGCAGATTATTATTATTATTATTATTATCCGATTGTTAAACTTCCTTCGAACAAGATGAAAGTCATTGGGGCTTTTGAACTCGGTGACTCGGACTTTAAGTGGAACACTGGTCTCTTCTTCTGCAGGTTCTTGTTCCCCTCAGACGCTGCACTTTTAATTTATCACATCCATAAATCTCTGTGATGTTTACTGAGAGAAACATGATGAAATCGAACTCTGGCTGCAGAACATTGTGCAGGGGAGATTTTCTTTGAGGTGATAAGACGAGGAACTCGCCACCTCAGCAGCCGCTGGACGGAGAAGAGCCGGCGTTTTTTTAATGTGTGGTTGTTTTCATTCACGCTGATGTAATATGCATTAAACACCAGGCCCGAGGTCCCGGAGGAGAATTTAACTTTGTCTGTCCACTGCTCTGTTTAATAACCTGCCGCAGCTGTTGGAAAAAATGAAGGAAGTTTAATAAAAGAGCTCAGATTTCTGCAGTGCGCTTGTTTTTGAATAACTTCCCTCTGTCCCGCGGTGATCGTCCTCTTGTTCTGGGACTGGACGGAGCGATTTCTTCGTCTTCTTCTTGGCGTCCCTGCAGTTCAGTGGCCGGTCGGGTTGTTGTGCGTCAGGACAGCAGGAGGACAAGGTCGTCGATAACCGTCCAGGTAGGAGGCGAAGCCACAGCTGCTGACCTTGACTGGGATATTGAAGTGTATATTAAGGGGTGGGGGGGGGCGGCCATCATCTGGGGAGTGGTTACCAAGCAACGACATCATGTCGCTGCAGCCTCCGGGAGAGAACTTAGTTGTTTGTATTGAAACGGAATATTGTTAAAAGACAATCGGACGGGAAACATCCGAACTCTCTGGTTCAGGTCGGTTCAGTCGTGTTGGTTCGCAGGTTTCACGACAGCGAGACAGATTTACCTTCGCCTCGTTTTTGAAGAGTCCCTGTACCTGCAGCGATTTTGGTCCAAATCCAATTTTGCGTTTACAAAGACTTGTGAGACCGAACCTAATTTCCCCCCATCATGTATTCAGACTTTCCACCTGAACTCCACATCACTGTGACTGGAAACAAGTTCACTTTAGTCAAAATTAATTTTATTTTCAATTATTTTTGGATTGAATGAGCAAAGAAAGGTTTGAAGAAGTTCTCTGAATGAAAGTTTTCTAATTAAAAAGCTGTTTACACAGATTTGAGTTTGCCGATGATTTTTCTCCACTTGTTCAGTTTGATACTGGATGAGCAGTGACTTTATTTTTTCCTTTTAATTATTTAGCAATGGCAGAAAGTTATATTCAATGACTGATCCTACGTGGAAACGTCTGAGGCAGGGAGAGCGGCCGATCTGCTGCTGTGGGCCAAGAAGTGGACGGTGTCTGAGCTCAACTTTGTGGCCTGAACCGACCTCTCCTCGATCCTCAGTCTTCTCTGCCGTGACGCCCCCCCCCCCCCCCCCCCCCCCCCCCCCCCCCCCCCCCCCCCCCCCCGCACCACCACCGGTAAAGATGGGAACATCAGCGCCTCCTGGAGGCCTTTCCTGACGAGTGTTCACACTGATCGGACGAGAAGATCTCAACCGTTTCAACCTGAAGTTGACGAAACGCATCGATGGCGCGATGTTTCAGACGTGTGGAGGAAACAACCGGCGGCAGCAGGTTTTTCTTCACAACAAATGTTTATAGTCTCTGATCGCTGAGACGCCGTCGAGCTGCAAAAAGGGAAATGGACATTTTAATGAAGACAATTATAATGAGTGTTTCTCACAATCTGCTTTAACGCCCTTCATTTTCCTGTAAGAAGTTTTATAAATGATCCAATAATCATCAAGCGGCAGCAAAACAAACATCCAAGCAGCGTTTACATCCCATCATCTCATCATCGTCACTGAGCGAGCAGATTTAAAAACCTCCATTCTCTGCTCACTTTCTCCTCCGTTAAATCCATTCAAATCTCAGGAACAACAAACGGCTTCTGTCACACAGAGGGGTTTTATTCTTGCAACGACAATTTCCAGCGTGATAAAAGGGCCGATAGTGAAAAGAGAAAGCTTCCATCATTAGAGGAAGGTGTTAGGACGCTGGGACGACAGATGGCTGCGGCCCATTCTGACCGAAGTCAACGACCGCAGTCAAATCTGTTTGTCTGATCGCTTAAACCACATGTTCAGTGGCACAAGCTGCGCAGACCCTCCTCAGCTCTGAGTCTGTACCAGAGATCATGGATATCAGTGATCATCAGTACCAGAGATCATCGATATTAGAGATCATCGATATTAGAGATCATCAGTACCAGAGTTCATCCATACCAACGATCATCGATATCAGTGATCATCAGTACCAGAGATCATCAGTACTAGAGATCATCTATATTAGAGATCATCAGTACCAGAGTTCATCCATACCAACGATCATCGATATTAGAGATCATCTATACTGGAGATCATCCATACCAACGATCATCCATACTAGAGATCATCTATACTGGAGATCATCCATACAGAGATCATCGATATTAGAGATCATCAGTACCAGAGTTCATCCATACCAACGATCATCGATATTAGAGATCATCAGTACCAGAGATCATCAGTACTAGAGATCATCTATATTAGAGATCATCAGTACCAGAGTTCATCCATACCAACGATCATCGATATTAGAGATCATCAGTACCAGAGATCATCAGTACCAGAGATCATCTATATTAGAGATCATCAGTACCAGAGATCATCAGTACCAGAGATCATCTATATTAGAGATCATCAGTACCAGAGATCATCAGTACCAGAGATCATCAATATTAGAGATCATCAGTACCAGAGATCATCAGTACTAGAGATCATCTATATTAGAGATCATCAGTACCAGAGTTCATCCATACCAACGATCATCGATATTAGAGATCATCAGTACCAGAGATCATCAGTACCAGAGATCATCTATATTAGAGATCATCAGTACCAGAGATCATCAGTACCAGAGATCATCAATATTAGAGATCATCAGTACCAGAGATCATGGACATTAGAGATCATCAGTACCAGACATCATAGGTATTACAGATCATCCATACCAGAGCTCATTGATATTAGAGATCATCAGTATCCAGGGATCATTGATGCTAATGATCACTCTTCAGATTCAGGAAGATGTAACTGAGAAAATGGTGAAGTCAGAGCAGGGATTTCTTTTCATGGAGCGACGTTGAGGTGGAACTGTTACTGATGGGAAGCGTTAGCGATGCTTTGCCTCCAGCGCCGGTCGTTGAGTCGTGACTGATGAGAACCAATCAGAGAAGTAGAGCGTGGGCGTCGTCTGCGTCATCGTTAAAATCTAAAACACAACCCGGAGATTCCACACAACGTGGACCAGCAGCGTTTCCACAAGTCTCAGATTTTAGAGTCACGTGGACGTCATGCGTAACCAAAGCAACAGCGATGCATTACAGAAAAGAAAACATACTTATATAAATAAAACCTGAGGAGGAGAGCCCGTAGTCTCTCCGATAAACCTTTTTTTCCGTCTGTAAACTGGTCAAAACCCCCACGTCTGTGACATTTTGTCTTCTGCGTCTCAGTCAGAAAGGGGGAGGTGTCATGGGGGGGGGGGGGAATGTCGGGGTTGGTATCAGTCAGATAAGCCGGTGCATGAATCTGAACTTTCCCTGACCTTTTGGTGTGAGGCAGCTATTGCTCTGCCTCGGTGAGGTTAATGACCTGTCAGGCTGACTGATCCCTGGGAGCGCTGTGACACACACACACACTCACACACACACACACACACACACACACACACACACACACACACACACACACACACAGATGTTCGTGGTGAACTTCCCCTACTTTAAAGTCCAGTTCTAAAGACGAATGAAACCTTCACCCTTCCAGTTTTCTTCCTCTCATTTGATGTTGGGTCACGGTGGCAGAAGGTTCATCAGGGCGTTCCAGACGCTGATGGTTCAGGTAGTTCTGGTGGTTCTGGTGGTTCAGGTGGCTCTGGTGGTTCTGGTGGTTCAGGTGGTTCTGGTGGTCCTGGTGGTTCAGTTCGTTCAGGTGGCTCTGGTGGTTCAGTTTGTTCAGGTGGTTCTGGTGGTTCCTGGTGGTTCCTTGTGGTTCAGGTGATTCTGGTGGTTCTGGTGGTTCAGGTGGTTCTGGTTGTTCTGGTGGTTCAGGTGGTTCTGGTGGTTCAGGTGGTTCTGGTGGTTCAGGTGGTTCAGGTGGCTCTGGTGGTTCAGGTGGTTCTGGTTGTTCTGGTGGTTCAGGTGGTTCTGGTGGTTCTGGTGGTTCAAGTGGTTCTGGTGGTTCAGGTGGTTCTGGTGGTTCAAGTGGTTCTGGTGGTTCTGGTGGTTCAGGTGGTTCTGGTGGTTCAAGTTGTTCTGGTGGTTCTGGTGGTTCAGGTGGTTCTGGTGGTTCAGGTGGTTCTGGTGGTTCTGGTGGTTCTGGTGGTTCCTTGTGGTTCAGGTGATTCTGGTGGTTCTGGTGGTTCAGGTGGTTCTGGTTGTTCTGGTGGTTCAGGTGGTTCTGGTGGTCCCTGGTAGTTCAGGTAGTTCAGGTGGTTCTGGTGGTTCAGGTGGTTCTGGTTGTTCTGGTGGTTCAGGTGGTTCTGGTGGTTCTGGTGGTTCTGGTGGTTCTGGTGGTTCTGGTGGTTCTGGTGGTTCAGGTGGTTCTGGTGGTTCTGGTTGTTCAGGTGGTTCTGGTGGTTCAGGTGGTTCAGGTGGTTCAGGTTGTTCTGGTGGTTCAGGTGGCTCTGGTGGTTCAGGTGGTTCTGGTGGTTCAGGTGGTTCTGGTGGTTCTGGTGGTTCAGGTGGTTCTGGTGGTTGTGGTGGCTCTGGTGGTTCTGGTGGCTCTGGTGGTTCAGGTGGTTCTGGTGGTTCAGGTGGTTCTGGTGGTTCTGGTGGTTCTGGTGGTTCAGGTGGTTCTGGTGGTTCTGGTGGTTCTGGTGGTTCAGGTGGTTCTGGTGGTTCTGGTGGCTCTGGTGGTTCAGGTGGTTCTGGTGGTTCTGGTGGTTCTGGTGGCTCTGGTGGTTCATGTGGTTCAGGTGGTTCTGGTGGTTCTGGTGGTTCAGGTGGTTCAGGTGGTTCTGGTGGTTCAGGTGGTTCAGGTGGCTCTGGTGGTTCAGGTGGTTCTGGTTGTTCTGGTGGTTCAGGTGGTTCTGGTGGTTCTGGTGGTTCAAGTGGTTCTGGTGGTTCAGGTGGTTCTGGTGGTTCAAGTGGTTCTGGTGGTTCTGGTGGTTCAGGTGGTTCTGGTGGTTCAAGTTGTTCTGGTGGTTCTGGTGGTTCAGGTGGTTCTGGTGGTTCAGGTGGTTCTGGTGGTTCTGGTGGTTCTGGTGGTTCCTTGTGGTTCAGGTGATTCTGGTGGTTCTGGTGGTTCAGGTGGTTCTGGTTGTTCTGGTGGTTCAGGTGGTTCTGGTGGTCCCTGGTAGTTCAGGTAGTTCAGGTGGTTCTGGTGGTTCAGGTGGTTCTGGTTGTTCTGGTGGTTCAGGTGGTTCTGGTGGTTCTGGTGGTTCTGGTGGTTCAGGTGGTTCTGGTGGTTCTGGTGGTTCTGGTGGTTCAGGTGGTTCTGGTGGTTCTGGTTGTTCAGGTGGTTCTGGTGGTTCAGGTGGTTCAGGTGGTTCAGGTTGTTCTGGTGGTTCAGGTGGCTCTGGTGGTTCAGGTGGTTCTGGTGGTTCAGGTGGTTCTGGTGGTTCTGGTGGTTCAGGTGGTTCTGGTGGTTGTGGTGGCTCTGGTGGTTCTGGTGGCTCTGGTGGTTCAGGTGGTTCTGGTGGTTCAGGTGGTTCTGGTGGTTCTGGTGGTTCTGGTGGTTCAGGTGGTTCTGGTGGTTCTGGTGGTTCTGGTGGTTCAGGTGGTTCTGGTGGTTCTGGTGGCTCTGGTGGTTCAGGTGGTTCTGGTGGTTCTGGTGGTTCTGGTGGCTCTGGTGGTTCATGTGGTTCAGGTGGTTCTGGTGGTTCTGGTGGTTCTGGTGGTTCAGGTGGTTCAGGTGGTTCTGGTGGTTCATGTGGTTCTGGTGGTTCAGGTGGTTCTGGTGGCTCTAGTGGTTCAGGTGGTTCTGGTGGTTCTGGTGGTTCTGGTGGCTCTGGTGGTTCAGGTGGTTCTGGTGGTTCTGGTGGTTCTCTCTACTGTTCAGTTTCCTGCAGCTCCTCTTTCACAGCATCTGTCTGAAACACTTGGTTTGAGCTCCTGTCTCTTTAAGGCCGTCCCTTCCAATGAAGACCCAGTCTGCTCTGATTGGCCAGCTGGGTCCACTCTGTTGTGATCGCTCAACCGCGCCCGGCGCACGTACGAGGTGTCGGCCTCTTCTCTCGCGTTACCCGGCTTTGTTAGGGCGTGTCCGACGAGCCACTAGTCGTGATCAAGTCTTGTCTGGACTCCTGGCGAGGCGTTTGAGGAGCGTCCGGAGCCTCAGAGTTTCCTCCCCTTCACCGCCGACTTTGTTTTTTTTACTTTGCAGAACTTTTTG
Organism: Scophthalmus maximus; assembly: GCF_022379125.1. Lineage (NCBI taxonomy): Eukaryota > Metazoa > Chordata > Actinopteri > Pleuronectiformes > Scophthalmidae > Scophthalmus > Scophthalmus maximus. The sequence goes on from NC_061518.1 coordinate 464,349, forward strand.
CATAAACAGAAAAACCTATGAGAGGTCGTCTTCACTATGACACTGTGAGAAACAGCCTCTGTTGCTGCCAGCGCAGGCGGGTCGCGAAGATCTTACACTGCGTGAAGACGGAGATCCGGTTCTGAGAGGCGCTTTCGCCTGACGACACCGCGAGCAACACCTGACGCGTCGTGATTGACAGCTGAGACTGACTCGAGAGATGTCGGGTCGTTTGTATGGGCGGGACCTCGACAGCCGATCACGACTAAACAGACTTCAAAAAAAGAAGATGGCGGCACATACTAAACCTTTGAATTCACTTACACACTATTCTAGTGAGGAATTACAGATTATATTTAAATATTTATGTTTCCAGTTTTCAACAGTTTGAAATTAAAATGTAGGAAACTGAGTGTGAACCTGATATTTACCATTTTCTTTTTTTCTTTAAAAAAAGAAAGACTCTCTCAAAACTCAAATGTATAATCTTGCCAAATAAACAGAATTTTTCTACATGACATTGTACAACACATTTAAATATTGAGCTGCTCCATCTCATACTTGTTATTGAGTATTCCTTTGTATCTTTTTAGGAAAACTTCAATATTATTGCTAATTTTTGTCTTTTCGTCGAAATCGTTCCAAAGAGAAACTGTGATGCACATTATGCTTT
>NC_061518.1:467500-477500 GCF_022379125.1 Scophthalmus maximus
AGGTTAGGTGGAAGAATAATGAGGCACAGACGACATCAGCATCACCTCACTGCTACAGATGTGTATCTGTTCATAAAGACGATATTAACAGTGAGTATGTTCATATTGTGACGACCTCTGATTCCGCTGCTTGGTTTGCAGACTGAGGGTGTGAGGGTTGTTCGCTACAACCTGCCCATCAGGCTTCCTGAAGGCATTGTGTGTGTGTGTGTGTGTGTGTGTGTGTGTGTGTGTGTGTGTGTGTGTGTGTGTGTGTGTGTGTGGCTCCGTATGATAAAACGGCTTCATCGAGGTGCCGACCTCCGGGTCGCTCAGGAGGCGGCGTAACGAGGTAATGACGGCGAACTCTCAGGGCGTCTGTGACCTTGACCACCATTTTCTTGTAACTTTCTCTCTCTCTATAAGAGACCAAGAAGTCACACCAATCGGATATGATTTTCGCCCATTAAAGTGCCAGTAAGTGATTTTGGTGAAAGATTGTATGTTGTTGATTTTTTGATTACACTGGTCGGGGTTCGAACTCGCAGCCTCGGGTGCGTGAGACGGACAAAACCACCCGTCAGTCGGGGGCACGTCTCTTACGGTCGAGGGAGTGATGTTTTTCAAACTGCACACAGAACCGACAGCTAGCGGACCGTGAGTAAATATTCTCAAAATTTTACAAAGGTTTATTGGATTGAAATCGCTGACTGACCCTTTTAAAATATGTCCAGACCGGCCCTGACTCGACGCGTCGGCTCTACATTGGACTAACCCTGGCTAGCTTTTGGATGCTTTATGCTAAGCTAAGCTAACCACCTGTCATTCGGCCGTAGCTACGCATCAAACGGACAAAAACTACAGTGATCACTTATTTGTTCCTTTCCCAAAAGATATCAAACTATTCCTTTAAAGCCCCAGTGTGAAATTTTTTGGCGGCATCTGTTGGTAAACCAACTGAGCGACCGACAGCGGACACTTTATGTTGACGCACCGCTGATTCCATCACCTGTTTCCGTCAGCATCTGAAAATTCAACGTGAACGCGACGTATTCTGGACGTTTAGTTCAACAACCGTATTCAACAGGACGTAGAAACATGGAGACTCACACGGAGGTCGGTCCACCTCATGGAACTATATTTAACTCTTATATGAACATAGTTATAGACAATATGTTCAATTTCTGTGAATTAGTTCTTCTAAATATTACACACTGGCGCTTTAAGGTTTGTGTGCGTTGAAAAGTCTTCCACTCGTGACTCAGTGGGAAATTTGTCAGATCTCCGGGTGAATGTTGGGAGTTAAAGTGCCGGCGTGTGATTTCAGGGTCGGACGTCTGCTCGGCTCTGATGAGAAAATTATTGCTGCCATCCTTGAATTACATGCGCGGCGACCCAGCAGGTCAGATTGAGAATGATGAGAAAATAACAGGTCATTGTCGCTGCATGACAAGCTCCCTGCTCGCTCTGCTCTTGATCTTTTCCTTCGCTCCTTGTCCCTCGGCCTATTTCCTCTTTCTCTCTTTTTTGGGCTTTGACGTTTTTCTGTCACGCTTTTTCGTTTTGTCATCATCCCTCGTGTGTCAGGTGGAGTTGTTCAGCCTCGCGTCCGAACCTGCTCCAATTATCTAAAGCCTTTCATCTGGGGGAGAAGTTACCGGTTCATGATGATCCTTCATTTCAAATGTTCCACTTCAATGACTTTGGCCTGGACTGTGGAGGAAGTCGCCCTTTGTAAAAAAAAAAAAGAAAAAAAGAAGAAAAATAATGATGTTGTACCTGTTGCGGATCATAAAGGAAGCTCCAATTTAGCTTCTGAATAAGAAAAAATGAGAATGTATTTTCTACACACGAAGAGGGTTCTAGCTGTAGATATGAATATTCTATATAAAGGTGCCACAGTCAATGAACTGATATATTTTCCAAGGGCACTTTTCAGCCCTGATAGGCATCACATTACCAGAAAAACAACGGAGGCTGCCGCTTTTCCATATTGCAGCTTAAACTGACATGTGACAAACATAAATGATGTGAAAATATTAATTTTTTAAAATCCGGCGTTACGTTATCTGTTGACTGAACTGAAGGGTGAAGACTGTTGTCTACCAATGTTGTGAGCTGTCACGTGCTAGCCGAGACAAGCTAATGCAAGTCTGAACGAGATAACATTAGCTTAAACAATCTAATTTTAGCCTTAAAAAGGCTAATGTAAGCATATACAAGATAACGTGAGTTTCAATTTTAGCCAAAACAAGCTAATGTAAGCCTAAACAACATAACGTTAGCCAAAACAATATAATCTAATTTTATCTTTGGCAAGCAAATGTGGACGTAAGCAGAAACGAGATAACGTTAGCTTAAACGTTCTAATTTTAGCCTGAACAAGCTAACGTTAGCAAAAACGAGATAACGTTAGCTTCAATTTTAGCCAAAACAAGCTTATGGAAGCCTAAACAACATAACATTAGCTTAAACCACCAAATTTAATTTTACCTTTCGCAAGCTAATGTAGGCCTAAGTATGAACAAGCGGATGGAGGAAACGTTATCGTCATGCCAACCCACCACACACCAGACGTCAGCAGGCAGTTGTTTTTCGGGCTAAATCTGGTTCTTCCATCAGTCATAGTCGTTGAACATTGGGGCCGTGTCGGGTCGGGACTTTGTAGAAACGACTTTTCAACAAGCAGAAAAACGGATTCACCTTTTACATTTCAACTTCATCTAGACGTCTTTTCAACTGTTCTTCGTTGGGTGGGTGGGAGCAGTTGTGAGACGTGATCTTCTCTCAGCCCGGTGCAGTCGTCTGACCCTGTGACGGCGTCCAGACGCTGGTGTGTCGTATTGATCTCCGCAGACGTTCTGCTTCATCCACATCTGTGTCTCTCAGTCACCACACGAGTCAGAACGACCGAGCGGGAAAAACTGTTTTCAGAAACACACTTTTCACCTTCGAATTGATCTACAGTTAAACTCGTCTCAGGGTGAAAGAAACAAAACTGCCGCGTTGGAGCTTCCAGCTTTTCACTGCACACACTTTTCACTCACTGATGTCGGAGTGTGTTAATCCGTGCGAGCAGAGCCTTTTGTGTTTGCCTGCGGAGCGGAGTGATGGGAAAGCAGATGAGCGATTGACCTTGCACTCCCTTCAAGTTTCCATCCATTTAGAGAACAAGCTTTGGTCTGAGCTCCTGCAAATCTCTTCCTCGTGGAGGTTATTATGATTGATTTAAGTCTTTTATTAGCTCCGCGCCCTGCTGGCGTATGATGGTGTCGGGTTGTTTGCGATGAACACGCTCCATCACCTTGCACAAAGAAACTCCCCAAAACCCCCCTGACGGTATTTCTGCGCGTTTAGTATTCTGACAGAACCTCTCTGGTAATCACACTTCGCATTATGGAGTCGCCTCATTAATTAAAACTGACCTTTTGGAGGCAGCCAGTAAAGCGGGGACGTCTTCACTCCTTTAAATCAAACGCCGCGAGTTTAAAAGCTGTTAAATGCAACCAATAAATGTTAGTTATGACGAGGTGCAGGGGGGAGAATGAGTTTGACTTCAAAGATACAACAGCTCACTCCGCCGTGTGAGGCCTTTGTGGCTGCTACAAGGTTTTGTGTCCTGTAACAGTGTGTAGAGAAAATGAATAGCTCATCTCCCGACTAAGACGTATAACCTTTGATTCAAATTCTTTAATGGGCCAAAGAAGAATCTAACGTTGATACATACAAACTCCCAACCCCCTGAACCTGAAGATGATGGTTACCATGGGATGCGGTGGATTTCCTATTTGCCGTCACCAGCGTGTTTCTGACTATTACCGACGTTGCCTGACAACGGAGCTGCAGCTGCCCCGCGGTCGGAAGTCAGTTACTGGCGCGCTATGAATCCTGGGATATTTCTGGCCGGGAAGGATCCCTCGTTGCTCAGGAAGTTTCCTAAATCTTGAAATGACATTATTTAATCGGCAGCCATGACAAGATCTGTTCTGACTCTCTAAGTGTTGAGGAAAGGAGCTTCAATGCTTCGTCTCCTCTCTCCTTCAGCAGAGGTCACACTGGAGCTTCCTATGTGAAAGGAAAGGAGAAGTAGACGGCCCACAATTCATTGCGGCAGCGATATTTAACGTGACATGAACGTCCATGAACGGACATAAATGATTAAATCCGAAGTAGAAGAAGAAGTAAGTTACTGTCACATGCATTTACATCTGATGTCACACGGTGGTAAAACACTGAAACGTGCTGATGGAGTCGCTGTGTAACTCTTAGTTTCACCAGGCAGATGCACGTCAATAACATGATGTAGCCTCCGCTGAATTGCGGCGCAGCTTGGACGACATGTATCTTCTTCGTATCGTGGTTCCGGTTTCAAAATCGTTCCAAAACTAATATTGGATTTGAATTCCCGTTTGTGACGCCCCAGGATTTTGAATAAATTTGACGTCTTCTCATCTTTGATTCTACAGAACCGATTAAACTCTTCACTCCGTCTGCGGCGGCTGCGTTGACGACTGTCCATCGAGGCCGAACCAGACGCGCTGCGAGTCGCAAAAGGAACTTAATGGTGTTTGTCGGACTCGTGTAACGGAAGTGAACGCCGTCGGGGGACCGACAACATTCCCGGTAAAGAGAGGAGCTGATTGCTTCTGGTTCTCGAGGGTTCTCATCAAAAATTAAAATATATATATATATATAAAATTCACTTGTGTGCTAAAGAGCAAGAAAACAAAACTTTAATGAGATTAAATGGAAGAGAAACTGCTGTCGCACCGGAGCCGACGTGCGTGGGATTCGTTTTCCAACAACTTGTTTCTCTGTGCAGATTTTTAGGGAAAAATAATTGAGCCAGGTTTTGACTATATTTAATGTATAAACATGTTTAATTGTAAATACAACCTGTGTATTCATCGCCTGAGGAGGATTCGGGTGATGATTGGCGGCGCAGCTCCCCGCTGGTGTCGGAGGGTCAAGTCCAGCTCGTCTTTGTGTTTGCGTCTCGCTCCTTCATTAAAAATCCATTACACTGCCGCTAATGGAGACTTAATGAGGACAAGCCTGGTGGGTCGTCCTTCGCGTGCGACTCGGGGGAGACTCATCACTGCCTGATTACCCGATCGGGCTGTTTGGCAGGACTGGACGGGAAAGAGATAGACGGAGACAGTTTTTCGGTGATTCGGTGTCTTCGCCCGGATCCGAACACCAGAGATGGAGAAGGGGGCGGCGGCTGGTGCTCGCTGGAGGGAGCTGTAGCCTCCTACCAGCCGGGAGCCATACCGGGTTTTATTTGGATGGACCTTCATTTAGGGAAGCGTCATTATCTTTTGCTGTTCTTTCTTGGAAAACCACCCAGACCGTCTTGGAAGGGTCGGCCTGCGAGGCCCCGCCCCTGTCAGGACAGGGGGGCAGGCGGGGGTCCTACGCCCCTCCCATATCTGAAAAAGCAAATACCCATGTGACTCTCCTTCAATCAACTAGTTCCTCAGCAGGAAAGTTCAGCTGGAAAAAAAAAGGAATATTGACACTGAGAACGTGGAAATGAAAGGTGTGAATGTCGGCGGAGGAAGTCCACGTTTTAGATCTGTGAGAGAATCTTTGATGTAATTAATAACCTGAACATGGGTCGAACATGTTTTATGTTCATTCTGCTGTTTCCGTGATATGAAAATAGTTTAGGAACAAAAAGAAAGAAAAATGTATAAAGCTTCAGACAAAAGCCTTTTTCCACCTGCTCGCCTAATTTTCATAAAAAATAAAACATCCCAACATGCCACCCACAATTTGAGGAGATGCGGTGAAAGCAGCCATTTTTCGCGGCCTGCAGAGATCCTGACGGATGCGGACGACAACGCTCTGAAGACGTTGATCGAGGAGGATGTTAAAAATAAAAAGAAAAGCATCAACCGGCCTCAGAGAAGCTGTGGTCTGAAATAAACCACCCGGACATGATGGTTCGGGATCAGCCGTCTCCTGCTAGAACCTCATTGGCCGTTTGATGGGATTATTCGGCTCACGAGGAGACTCGTGGTTATTTAACGGCGGATTAGCGGCGGTGTGGGGATGAAGAGCTGAAGGTGACCTGAGCTTCGACACCTGAAGACTGAAACCAGCTCGGGGGTTGAACCAGGACGGAGACTCGGCTCCTCTGATGACACCTGATCTCGACAGGAAGGTTAAACTGCAGCTGAGCTGCATCACACTCACGTAAAAAAACAACAGAGAAACGTTACTGCTGCGAGTCGTCGGATTGACTCCAGGGATTAATCCTCGCTCTCACACACACACACACACACACACACACACACACACACGCACGCACACACACACACACACACACACACACACACACACACACACACACACACTCTGATGCACTAACTGCATGTTCTTCCGTTTCAGCAGAGAATCAGCGGATCACGTTCAGTTTGAATTCCTTCATGCTCACATTTCACAACACTTCCTCACACACAGTCACCTCCTCCTCCTCTTCCTCCTCTTCCACCTCCTCCTCCTCCTCCTCTTCCTCCTCTTCCACCTCCTCCTCCTCCTCCTCCTCCTCCTCCTCCTCCTCCTCCTGTTCTTCCTCCTCCTCTTCCTCCTCTTCCTCATCCCCCTCCACCTCCTCCTCCTCCTCCTCCTCCTCCTGTTCTTCCTCCTCCTCTTCCTCCTCCCCCTCTTCCTCCTCCTCCTCCTCCACCTCCTCCTCCTCCTGTTCTTCCTCCTCCTCTTCCTCCTCCTCCTCCTCCTCCTCCTCCTGTTCTTCCTCCTCCTCCTCCTCTTCCTCCTCCTCCTCCTCTTCCTCCTCTTCCACCTCCTCTTCCTCCTCCTCCTCCTCTTCCTCCTCTTCCACCTCCTCCTCCTCCTCCTCCTTTTCCTCCTCCTCCTGTTCTTCCTTTTCCTCCTCCTCCTCCTCCTCTTCCTCCTCCTCCTCCTTTTCCTCCTCCTCCTGTTCTTCCTTTTCCTCCTCCTCCTCCTCCTCTTCCTCCTCCTCCTCCTTTTCCTCCTCCTCCTCCTCCTCCTCGTCCTCCTCCTGTTCTTCCTCCTCCTCCTCCTGTTCTTCCTCCTCCTCCTCTTCCTCATCCCCCTCCACCTCCTCCTCCTCCTCCTCCTCCTCCTGTTCTTCCTCCTCCTCTTCCTGCTCCCCCTCTTCCTCCTCCTCCTCCTCCACCTCCTCCTCCTCCTGTTCTTCCTCCTCCTCTTCCTCCTCCTCCTCCTCCTCCTCCTCCTCCTCCTCCTCCTGTTCTTCCTCCTCCTCCTGCTCCCCCTCTTCCTCCTCCTCCTCCTCCACCCTGCGTCTCTATGCAGTGTAAATCACATTAAGCTCTAACTGGCAGTTTAGTCGAGCAGCCAAAGCACCGCAGGCCATTACCTGCTCCACCCCGAAGAGGAGATCTGTTTCGGTAATAGCTGTCTGTTACTGGAAATTAAGGGGAACACACGCCTTCCAGCCACGAGCAGCTGATAGTGCAGATCGTCACATGATCACGGTTTCCACTGACATGGTGGGGGTTTGTTACTGTAGGCTGCTGGTTAAAGACCCAGTTCTGTGACCAAACGACTGCGTTTCTCATTATTCTCTTCGAAAATATCAGTGAACATGTTAAAAAAGAGATTAAAACATTCCTGGCTCCTCTTCATGCAGATCCACACCATCATTTTAATGGAATATTTCTCGATCCATGTTCCATCGTTACACCGAGTTCACTGGAAATCTTTTCAGGAGCTTTTCATCCAGACGAACAAACGGACAAACCAACCAACCAACCAACCAACCAACCATGTACCAACCAACCAACCAACCAACCAACCATGTACCAACCAACCAACCAACCAATCAACAAACCAACCAACCAACCAACCAACCAACCAACCAACCAACCATGTATCAATGGAAATCTTTTCAGGAGCTTTTCATCCAGACGAACAAACGGACAAACCAACCAACCAACCAAAGAACCAACCAACCAAATATGTTGAAACAACCAAAACATGATAGGCAGTGAAAAATGTTTAAGTAAAAATGTACTTTACTTTAAACATATATGTATATATATATATATATATATATGTATATATATATATATATATTTTTCCCCCCAGACCTTTAAATTCTCCCAGAGATAAAATCATGTTTATTTACGACCAAGTCACAAAGTAGGAAACACGTTCATGTGCGTAACGTGTCATAAAAAAATAAAAGATGAAGTTCAGGGTCTCGGGTTCGTGACAACGTGCTGTTCAAACATTAATCTGTGACCTGGGTCTGAGTTTTCTTCAGGGAAAGAACCGTCAGCCTGTGAAACATGGAGCGAATGAACTGGATCCATGAAGGTTGAATGATTCAGATGTTTTTGTTTCATCGATCCATGAAAGTGGGAAACAAAGGTTCAGATGTTCAGTACGTTTGTTGCCTCGTCGACGTTGTTGTTGTTGTTGATCAGTTTCCTGTTCCTGCTCGCTCGCTTCTACCGGATCCCGTTACAGTAAAAGCTTTTCCACCTTCTGCTGCCGGACTATCGACGTCTCTCCTTCAGCTCGCCGTCTTAACGCCGACCTTCCCTCGTCGGCCTGCACAGGGCGGACGCGTCAGCTGGCCCATCTGGAGAGCGGACACCTGCTGGGCGGAGGCGGTGGGGCAGGGCAGGGGGCTGATGGGAGAAGAAGTGACTCAGCACTCGACTCCCTGTACAGATCCTCAGAGAACAGACTGTACGTGAATAATCATCGAGCAGCCGCTCCAGGACGAGGACGAGGTCACGAGTTCAGACGCGTCTCGGGAAGTTTACAGACCAAACTGTGAAGGACAGTGAAACCTGGTCACGACTGCACCGAATGCAAATGAATCCGCTGAATGTGCTGCTTCCTCCCGTTTCATTAACAACAAACTTCAGTGAGCGGCGAGGGACTGACGTCACAGAAGAGACGCAGTCAGGGAGCAAATACATGAGGGCTTGTCCAGGGTGAACCCGCCTCTCGCCTCTAATGATAATGGATGAACGTTTACAGATTTCCCCCAACATGAGATTACATATAAAGTCAATGCAAGGACGCTTGAGTTGAGATATTTGAACTCGAGCGAAATATTAGCGTGACGCGATGTCGTGATGGCCAATCAGCGTAAGTGACGTCTGCGTCCGTTGGGAAGGGGCCGAATATTCGCGGGTTGTGTTTACTTGCGCGAGTAAATACACAATAGTTTCTGTTTCCTGTGAACCTGAGGTTTTCTAACTACATGAAGTCATTCGTACTCAGTAAAGTTAATCGAAACGCTTCCTTTGGGACGTGGCGCCGCCTGAAGTGCCGGGTTGAAGGAGACGGACGCATTTTAATTGGGTAATGAAGAGGAGCGTCGTAGGAGGTGAGCTCAGGTGTGAACGAGGACAAAGCGTGCGTGCGGGGGCGTGAAGGTGACGGGAGGAAGACGAGCAGATGGTTCATCTCTCCGCACAACCGCATCACATTGCCACCAAATTTAATCTAATCTCCTGAAAACTGCGACAGATCCATTTGGATACGGGCCTCCGAGAACAGCTGAGGGGCCCGACGGGAAATTCTCCCTCTTCTTTTTTTATTCTTTATCATCGCTGGGACAGAGGACGTCGTTCCATTAATCTCCTCCCCTCCGGTGGACCCCTCGGCGTCAGATCGCAGCCGGCGACGAAGCGGCTTCTCGTCGCAGCGAGTGGAGGATCAGATGTGAGGGAGAGGGAGCAAACACCGGCGCTGACAAATCCTTTTAACCCAGTGAAGCACTCGAACGCATCGCTCCTGTCAGACCGTTACTGTACCTCGGGCCTTTAGAGACTCGCTTCACTCTCCGTCAAATCCACTCATGTTAATATCATAAACCCTCCGTCTCTTGAAACTCCGGAGAATATGGATTTTATTAAAAACTTTGCTCGTGTCAAAAGGACAAAATCTACACAACGTTTATGGATCTTTAGAGACCTGAGCTATGGAAGTGTTGCGTTGTCTTTTTTTAGGCCTCATTTTGTGTTAAATCATGTTTGACGACATATTTTTG
>NC_061518.1:485000-500000 GCF_022379125.1 Scophthalmus maximus
GTACCTGGTGCTGTTGGTTGGCGAGAGCAAGTGAGAGTCAGTGAGAGCGAGGCAAAGAGCGCCGCACACAGCTCGACAAAATAAAGCAATGGTGTTAAAAATCATCAGGTTACAGGTCTTATGATATTAAAGTGTTGTAAAAAGATTTTGGACAAAATAGACTAAGGAAATACTGGTGTTACTATTAAAAATATAGATAACATGCCTACATGCATTTTTGGGTATGACCACTAGGGGGTGAACTGACACAAACTGTGTCCGTGTGTCAGCCAACGTACAAGACCATTAAAAAGCAGTTCATTCTATGAACAGGTTGTTTGTGCAGATACAGGAAAAGGCCACGTTGTGGCAGCTCTCTCGCGATCAATGCTGTGTTATTGCACCAATCACAGCTTCCCGCTGTGACCAGCTGCCTCGTCTCCCTGGTGTGTTCTGGAGAGTAAATGATGTCTGATCCAATGTATGTTCACTGTAGTTTGTCATCAAGTCTGCAAACATAAGTTTTAAAAAAACAGTTTTACCTCATTAAAATGGAAAAACTCAGTGACTAACAGGAAAAGTTGCTTATTGCTGTATTTGAGCAAAGGTGAACATGAATTATGCATGAACGCATCAATTTTGTTTTTCTTATGCTTTAGACTGTTGATTTTTAAATGTGAAACTCTGACCCGTGCTCACCACTGATCAAAATAAATGACTCACTCGCTCATAAGCGCGTCAAATCTTTTCATACGACAGCTTCTCTTTAATCGCAGCACATTTTGTGTTTTTGTAAAAAGCCGTGGACAGCTGTGAGACTCCAGATGATGCCCCTCCCAGACTGTGGGCGGACAGGAGGCTTGTGTGGGCCGACTGGTGCACAACACCCCCCCCCCCCCCCGTTGGCCTCTTCTCCCTGGAGCCGCCTCAGAAACGATCACTTCCAGCCACAGAAGCCTCGGACTGATTCTCCCTGTGGGGACGGTAATGAGGAGACACCACCACCGCTCGGGCCGAGGTTAGGACGTGACCGGCTTCCTCAGAGGAAAGTATTTGAGTCCAGAGTGACATCAGCGGGTGTTGGGTGGATTTAACTGTGTTAAACTCCTGTTTCTCTGAGAGCATCTAACGCCATCTGGAAAACGTAGTAAGGAGCAGCTAAGTCAGATGGACGAGCAGCTGCCAAAGCGTATCCATTAGACACAATGAGTGCAGCGTTCCCTCTCTGTTGGCTCTGAGTTTGGTCTCCACCAGCTCCCTTGCCCAAGGACACATGAGCATGTGGAGTTAGTGTAGGTGGACGGCCGTTCTGGAGAAGTCCAGAATGGTTGTCGGCACCACGTACACCAGCATGGCTGGTTTTTTGAAGGGCGATTTAATTCTCGCTCGTTTTGTTTTGCTGTGCACGTGTCACGGTGGTCGGCCAGTCGAGGGCAGAGCTGTGCAGTGTGTGTAAACTTTACAATACGTGCTAGCAACAGATAATGGAGCCCATGGGTTTAGCCTCAAGCTAGTCTCTCACAGGCGTCATCCCTATGTTCCCTCATTTCTATGAAATTTCGCACCATGAAAATTAGGCCCTATGTTCCCTCAGCGCCCCCCCCCCCCCCCCCCCCCCCCCCCCCCCCCTTGGATATGTGACCTTGTATTCTTGTATTCGGTGGGTTAGCGTAGGAGGTGGGTTAGGGTTAAGGATGGAGCGTAGGGGGGTTGGGGATGGCAGAGTTGAGGCTTGACAGCGTCAGCTCACCAACCAATGGGTGACGTGACTGTGACACTTTCAACATGTGTGAAATTTCTCAGGAAAAAATTGATGGACATGGTGTAATAATGGAATCCGACATATTTCCTTCTGTTATAATAAGAGCTGCACAGATGTGTGGGGCGGATTGTTCCTTGCGGAGGTGTTTGCTCTACTTTACATGTGAGTTATTTCCAGTAGTTCAATTTTTATCTCCTCATCTCTTCTCAATGTGTGATTTGTCTTTCAGGCTGTTGTTGCGTCTCCTCAGCAGCTTCGCACTAAACTGTGTTAAAGAAGAACACGAGCGGTAACTTCTGCCTCCCGCTGAGGCTTTTAAAGGAAACACTTCAGACCTCGCCAGGGGTCCTTTCATTTTTTTTTTGTCCTTTTTTCCGACCCAAATTGATTTTCTAAAAGCGTCTCATCGTTCCTTCATCAACGCAGCAGCGTTTTTGTTCTTTTCTAAACCACCGCTGGTTCTGTCCGCGGCAAAATAGAAGCAGAAAAGGTCACGGCTCCGACGTCCCACAGAACTCAGTGTGTATGGGAACTCGGCCCGGGCGCACTTTGAGGTAACGAAGATGCGACGTGTTTGACGAACGTCTCGCAGCGACTCGTCTTCTCCGGCTCCTTTGTGTTCTCGCTGGACACAACCTGGTCTATATGTTCCTCTGCTGTGAGAAAAGACGACGGCTGCCGCTAACAAAAGATATGGAATCTGGAAGCTGGAATCGATATCAGCAACAGAAATAGACGAGCGGTGAGGGTGAGAAGCAGCTGAAACTAGAGCGTGGAATGTTTCACATGGAATCAGTTATCTGTCGTCATCTCTTACAAACAGTTGCTTTATTTTACCTGAGGGCTTCGCTGTCTGTGTTCGTGGTGGAACAACACAGGATGGAAAATATGAAAACAAACCTTCACTCATAAAACTAACATGAACAGATATTCATGTGCAGAGAAAAATAAAGACGATCAGCGACTGTATATAAAGACGAGTACTGACTGTATATGAAGACGATCACTGACTGTATATAAAGACGATCACTGACTGTATATGAAGACGATCACTGACTGTATATGAAGACGATCACTGACTGTATATAAAGACGATCAGTGACTGTATATAAAGACGATCACTGACTGTATATGAAGACGATCACTGACTGTATATAAAGACGATCACTGACTGAATATAAAGACGATCAGCGACTGTATATAAAGACGATCAGTGACTGTATATAAAGACGATCACTGACTGTATATGAAGACGATCACTGACTGTATATAAAGACGATCAGTGACTGTATATAAAGACGATCAGAGACTGTATATAAAGACGATCAGTGACTGTATATAAAGACGATCACTGACTGTATATGAAGACGATCACTGACTGTATATAAAGACGATCACTGACTGTATATGAAGACGATCACTGACTGTATATAAAGACGATCAGTGACTGTATATAAAGACGATCACTGACTGTATATGAAGACGATCACTGACTGTATATAAAGACGATCACTGACTGTATATGAAGACGATCAGTGACTGTATATAAAGACGATCAGTGACTGTATATAAAGACGATCAGTGACTGTATATAAAGACGATCACTGACTGTATATGAAGACGATCACTGACTGTATATAAAGACGATCACTGACTGTATATGAAGACGATCACTGACTGTATATAAAGACGATCAGTGACTGTATATAAAGACGATCACTGACTGTATATGAAGACGATCACTGACTGTATATAAAGACGATCAGTGACTGTATATGAAGACGATCAGTGACTGTATATAAAGACGATCACTGACTGTATATAAAGACGATCACTGACTGTATATAAAGACGATCAGAGACTGTATCCTGTAGACTGAATCCTTCCTTTGTTGAGACACGTTAAAAGCTTTTCCTTATCATGGTCCATCTAATCACCATCGATTATGACCTGTCACATCGATATGACGGATGCAGGCAGAGCAGCGGGTTTAATGGACAGCAGCAGCGGAACAACATGATATCAGTGAGTGACGTGATCTTCACATGCAAACAAGAGGAGTCTCTGCATTCGTGGAGTCACAGAGTCAATGGGAATATATCGACATTAAAAGCACATTTCTGTTTTCGGGTGAGATGAAAGTCAATTAAATTCAAACCACAGAGAAGCATCACCCTAAGTTTCAACAGATTAAAGTCAAATCCAGCCAACACACTTTATTTACTGTTAAGCTTCACGAAACAACTACAACGGCTCAAATGAACATTTAATGTTGTGTTCGCACCGAACATGACGCTAAGTATTCACTGCATTAAAGTAGATTACATAAAGAGTCAGTGCAAAGACGCGATTAGATGTGCATTTGGCGTCACTTGTTCAGAGGAGGTAAAGGTGCAAATATTTGCTTTATTTGTGCGAATAAGAACAAATGTTCCTAAACTAAACTTGCGGGAGTAACTCCACACACTTCTGGGTGTGGACGCACCTTAATGTTTAAGGTGTCTCTTCAACAACTGACACTACTCACCAAACACCAGACGTCATTAGGACGTTGTTTTTGGGGCTAAATCTGGACGCTCCGTCGTAGCCTTAATTTAGCGCTACAATAGTCGTTGAACATGTCGGGGAGAGATCTTACAGAGACGACTTTTCAACGACCACAAACTGGACGTGGTTTAGACGTAGACAAAGACGCCTTCTAAGCAAATTTCTGCTGGGTGGGTACAACTCACTGCGGCTGAGTTTTGAGCCTGTTTAGCTTCTTGTTTGGTTTCACCAGCTTCATCGAGCTTGTTTCCAGCTGCAAAATAAACCCAGCTGTTCTCTGGTAAAAACCTCTGTTCACGTCCTGACTAGCCGATGTCCACAAACGAGAGGATCGAGGATTCGATCCTCGGCTCCTCCAGTCCAAATGCTCGTGTCCTTGGGCAAGGGAGGTGGTGGAGACCAAACTCAGAGCCAAAAGAGAGGGAGCGCTGCACTCATTGTGTCTAATGGATACGCTTTGGCAGCTGCTCGTCCATCTGACTTAGCTGCTCCAATCACTTTTCTTACTCTTCTTACTTCGTTTTCCAGACGGCGTTAGATGCTCTCAGAGAAACAGGAGTTCCAGGGAGCGTCGACTATCCAAAATCACCGACTTAAAGCCTTCTGGGAAATGCAGGTAATGACCGACCGGAGGAGACAAGATAAGGGGAGGTTAAATCACGTGAAAGGTGAAACACGTCAGTCCGCAGGAACATCAGTCATTCGGCCGAACCGCTTCCTCTCTGACTCACGGCAGCAGGAAGCTGCTCCAATGGAGCAACATGCTGATTTGTTCTATTGAATCTGAGCGGAGACAAGAAACGTCCGCTGAGACAGAAGTCCTGGCGACCGAATCAATGTCCTGTTAGAGACGGTAACAACCTCCCGCAGCGCTCGTGTCTGCTGCTTCTGCCTCCGCTCTCCGAGGACAAAAGTTAAAGTGGAAGAAGAAACAAACATCCTGAAAATGTCAAAGAAAACAGGGTGACACTGATCATATCTGACGCTGACATAGAAGATGTACACGCATCTATACGTACACACACACACACACAGGCCTGGGTCACGTGATGGTCCTCTAACCTTTAAATAATACATATTTGAGAAACTCGTATCATATTTGTGAGTCACATAAATGCTTGTTATGTTTTTTTCTAATTCTCCTCGACACTAAGATCCAAAACAAATTTATTTACCTTTTTCGTGCACATGACAACCGTATTATTTAGCTTTTGAGGAGCTGATAACGGATCATTTGAAAAAACAGCAGCTGTGTTGTCATGACTCGGCTGTTAAGAGGGTTTTGGAACCAGGTTATTGGATTAAAGCTGCATTGAACTCCTGAGTCCGTAGTTATGATGTTATGATGTGTGCTTGGTTCAGGTGGCTAAGTCTTGAAGGAACATAACCTGGATGCTGAAGATAAACGTTGCTGCGGTGCGACTCGGCTGTTCCATTTCGAGGGCTCCTTTAAACAAGGCAGTCCTGACCAATGAAGGACCCAACGGACCGCGGATCCATCCCGGCCCACCCTACCCAAAGGATTCGTTGTGCGGCAGTGACGAACTTTCGAGCCGTGGGCATCTGCAGCTCCGTTGCTAGGGATGTGATAAGGGCCGTTACATGCTAGTGATGGCAAATAGGAAATCCACCGTAGACCAGCCCGTTTCATTTTGGTTTGGCCGTCATGGTCTACGTTGTTCTTGTTCTCCCCCGTGTTCCCAGTGTTAGTTTAGTTTCGTGTTGTCTGACGTCGTCTGTCTGACCTGTGCTGGTTTTTCGTGTGTGACCCTTGACGACATCTGTTTGCTGCGTGTGTTCTCTGCTCCGCCACGTTACTAAAACTCCATTTTAAATCACAATCCATTCACTTATAACAGACCAGAGCTCCGCGGCCTCCAGAGGGACGGACTACTTCATCAGTTAAGTTGTTGCTGCACCGGCTCCCCATCTTCCCCTTGTGTACATTTGATTTACAGCTGCCGTGTGAACCGTCCTAACTCCATTTCAAGTCTCACCGTGAGGCTAAACTGTGTGTTGGTTTTGCCGTGCGGGGGAGAATATGCATTGATCTGTGATCCGCGCGGCGCGGAGGAATCTCGTCGTTCCGTCTCCTGCTGCAGTTTCAGCCCCGAGGACGAGGCAGCGAGCGAAGGGAGGGAAGACCGCAGCACACAACTCATATCCATGATTACATTGAGTGAAATTGAAAACAGAGGTGAGCGAATCAATTCGTCGCTCTCATTTGGCTTTTCATTATGAAACATCATTGAGCCGTTTCCCCGCCGAGGGCTCGCTGCATCGCAGCACGTTTTCCGGACCCGAGTCGATATTACATTTAAAGAGCGTGGACGAACATATGGTCGACCGCCAGACACGAAAAGTTTCATTCCCGGAGCCGCGGCGCTTCGGTTTGGAACTGTTCATCCACTTATCTCAGTGTGGATCATTTCGTTTCAGAAGTGAGCGATGTGGAGTCAGAGCTTCAGCATCTGTCGCGTTTCACGGGAGCGGAGAAAATATTCAGACAGCGAGTTTGAATTTGATTGACTTTTCATCGTCTCCTCAGCAAACAGGGTTTTCTGTATTTATCTACATTTGTTTGCTTCTTCAGCTGCAGCTGCTGTGTGTGTGTGTGTGTGTGTGTGTGTGTGTGTGCGGGTAGAAGAAACTAAAAAGCACTCACACACACATCAGTAATAATCACTTATCTTTTCTTCCTCTGAACGTCTGGACTAACATTATTACAGGTTAGCTAACGTTATTACATGTAAGCTAATGTTAGTACAGGTTAGCTAACGTTATTACATGTAAGCTAATGTTATTACAGGTTAGCTAACGTTATTACATGTAAGCTAATGTTAGTACAGGTTAGCTAACGTTATTACATGTAAGCTAATGTTATTACAGGTTAGCTAACGTTATTACATGTTAGCTAACATAATTACAGGTTAGTTTAAGATACTACAGGTTAGATAACATTATCAAAGGTTAGCTACATGTTAGCTATTGTTATTACATGTTAGCTAAAGATATCACAGGTTAGGTAACATTATTGCAGGTGAGCTAACATTATCATAGGTTAGCTAATGTTATTACATGTTGACTAATGTTATTACATTAGCTAACTTTATGAATAACATTAATACAGGTTAGCTTACCTTATTACGTATTAGCTCAGTTCCAGCAGCGGACCAGCTACAATAAGGACACAATAACCTGTTGTCATCATGTCTCAGAAACAAACCCTGAAGTGTTGCACAAGAAAAAGACAGAGAAAATAATTGTCTGACATTTAGAGAGATTAAGGCCGAGGGACATTTTAGTGCTTGAGTGATGTTGTAAAAGTTGCTCTGCCCCCTGTGGTTTCTCTCTGGGGGGGGGGGGGGTCTTGAAGGTCAGGATGGAGAGGAGCTGCCCTGCAGTCGCAGTTCAGTTTGTCTAAATCTGGGAATAATTAAATCTGCCTGTTTTTTTAAACAGCTACCCTGCACACACACACACACACACATACACACACACACACACACACACACACACACACACACACACATACACTCACTCTCTCACTCTCACACACACACACACACACACACACACACACACACACACACACACACACACACACACACACACAGGCTGGTGAAGCGAATAGCTTCTGTTCCATCCTGCAGTGAATGTTTCCCAGCTGCCGTTGACGCCGAGGGACAATTTAAATATGTATTACCTGAGATGATTGTAGCGACCGCCCAGACACCTGCTGCACACACACACACAGACACACACACACACACACACACACACACACACAGGCCTCTGTGTGTGAAGTAAAGAGTGCAACGATATCGACGCAGTGATGAGTTTTAAACTAACACCTTAGTGTGAACCCGTCCTTTATTTTTGATGTCAACACTTCCTTCCTGACCATATATGGTAATAGTGTTTTGGTTTTGGATGATTTTAAAATTAGCGTTTCCGCACTGAGGTCTGCTTATGTTTTTCGCACCTACAGTATTAATATGAATCCCAGTCTGGATCTGCGGTGTTGGAGAAGCTGTGAAATCCACAGTGGGAGGAAAAGGACGAGGAAGTTTTACCAAATCTAAAGATTCTTATAAAACAGTTGCAGCAGGTAAAGGTTCTCAGATAAATACAGCGGGATCCTCTCCAGGTGTATTTATTATTCATGTGTCGACGTCTCGGAGCGATTCCACCAGAAGGAAGAAGTCGGTCGACTTGGCAGAAAGAGAGAGAAACCAGAGGAAAAGTTTGTTTGAGGAAAAGACGCTGGCGGGGGGGGGGGGGGGGGGGGGGCAGGAGCTGCCGGGACAGTTGATTATCAGGAGGCTATTGGATCAATGTGTCTTTGAAAATCAATAAAGCCGGAGACGAAGGCAGGCGGCGTTGGTACAGTGGAGTCCTGAGGGGCAGGAGGAAGATGAAGAAGATCAAGAAGGTGAAGAAGATGAAGAAGATGAAGAAGATGAAGAAGCGCTGCCGTGGAAGTGATGACGTTCCCGAGGGATTGAGACCCGGAGTGCAAATTATTTGCCTGGATAATTCTTCAGAGTGAGAAACAACTTTAACCAGAAAATTCACACAGTGGAGACGTCTGTCACACACACACACACACACACACACACACACACACAGGAATCCTGTCTCCGGTGTGTGTGTGTGTGTGTGTGTGTGTGTGTCTTGCGTCGCTGGGGAGAAGTTCGGTGAAGGTCACGGACGTTTGATATTCCAGGCGAGCGGGGTGGCAGACCTTTACAGCTCGCCATCAGCAGGTCCATCAATCACTGGAGAGAGGCCGCCGCGCTGGAGGCGGAGCTACGTTCGCGGTTCACATGAAGATCCCACCTGAGGGATGAGGGGACAACTAAGACTAAGAGGCTTCGCTTTCACCTCTACATCATCAGAGCTTTCATATATTTTGAAATAGTAATAATTACTCAATATTGTTTTGATGACTGTAAAAAAAAAGCTGAATTATAAATGCTCATATTTTATAATGAAAATACAGTTGTGTTTTTTTTTTTACCAGATTTTCAACATTCAATATTCTGGGATTTTTGGAGGAATTGTTGGATGTGGATCCCGGAGGGATTTGAGGAACGTCTCTATCAGCATGTTCTCAGACAACGCGAACGAGTCCTTGGTCTTGGCGTGTTGGCGACAGTGAGGAGGCCCGAGGAGGCGGCGGCGGTGGGAAGAATCCGCCATGACGGCGAGATGCACCGCACCTCGAGCTCGTCCGAAGGGGAAAAGCAGAGCGTGCAGATGCCTGTTTGCCCGGCGAGCGCCGACACACTCTCAGAAACATCACTCTCACTCCAGAGGTCGTGTTTTCCCTAATTGAATTAGCGCCTGTGGTCTCATTAATGTGCAGCGTCGACAAGAGCCCGACAGCAGTGAGAGCTTTTTTTTCTATCCTGCGGATACACAATAATTTCCCCGGCAAACAACGACGCTATCAGGAACGGCAGCGGCCAGGCGCGGATTAGCGCCAACAAAGCGTAATTGGATTTCCTGTTCAGTTAATTGATTTGGGATAAAAGCGTCTGTTTGTTTTGGGGGTTCTGGTGCGAGTTTGTGTAAAAGTGTACAGACTTCTGAGGTCTGAACGACGGCCTCATCTGTCGTATGGAATATATTCTGTCCAGCTCGTGTCACGTCAATCCTCGTCTCGATTGGTCCTAAAACACAACAACAAAAAAGACAGAAGAAGAAGAAGATGGCCGCCATCAGTGAAGCTGTTTTATTATTGTGTTTTCTTGCCTTTGCGTTGGTCTTCACTCCGTCGCCAGGCGTCCTACGGAAGCCAATCTCTGTCACCAGACTTTGAAAAATGCACTGAATTTCTACTTCAGAATTTTTCAGCATTGAAATTATTTCAATGTCAATTATTTGCCTCTGAATTCAACGCTTCAAAATTTGAATAACTGATTTTCACAGTTTTTTTAATGTTTACAAATTCATAATCTAAATAAATTAGTAAAAATTTTAAGAAGTTCAGTATTAGAAATTCAATTCCTTTTAAAATTGAACCTCTGTTCACCACCGACTGTAAATAAAGATGGACGACATGAAGCCAAATCGTCCTGATCGCCCCCTGGTGTCTGGCTGCAGTACAGGTCATAAGCCCCGCCCCCTGGTGTCTGGCTGCAGTACAGGTCATAAGCCCCGCCCCCTCCATGTCATGTGAGGTCGTTCTCATCACTGATGTTTGTTCACGTGTTCATGTTTCTGATCACTTTGCTTCTCATTAGTTATTTGATGATATAAAAACTGAGGCTAAGACGTGATGATTGACAGCTGACACTGACTTGTGATTGGTCGAGCGTGCGTGTATCTGCAGGAGTCGCCGTCTTGAATACCCACAATCCAAAATGTCAACATGGACTTTAGATGTGGATCCACAACTTTTCTTCAAACTTGGATGAAAAATTACTTTCAAAAGAAGTTAATTTCACCTCATGTAATAATTCATATCAGCAGGTTGGAAGCAGCTGTTCCCTCGTGTGTTCGTCTTCTGGACTTTTCTTCGCTCTGTGATTTTGTTCTTGTTCAGGTCTTCTGGTTCTGAGGCGATTCATTAACGCCGCTCCGTCTTTTCTCCGCTCGGCTATAAAAACAGCAAGCAGGAGGCGTCACGGGCCGACGAGGCGGCGGCGCTGATGAGCCCTCAGTGCATTGTGGGTAATTAGGCAGCTCAGACCCATTAATCATCATCGCTCCTCCTCCTCCTCAGATCAGCGGCCGAGAGCTTCTCCAGCGTTTTTACTGTGAATCAGCTGAAAAACATCAGAGACTGTTTGTCGTGGTCACGTCGCCAAACACCTGGAATCAAACGTGACGACGAACATGTGGATCGACAACACCAACCTCAAACTGAAAAAAACTACCGACGATGTCGCAGAATTGACATCAGCGATAAGACGAATCAGACGCTTCCATTAAAACAACATTAAATCCACATTAGACGAGAGGCAGCGGAAATGAAGCAGAGGAAACAGAAGAGTGGGTTTCCCCCCGGAGCGGCTCCCGCTGAGGAGACAAGGACAGAGGAGACGAGGACTGAGGAGACAAGGACACTGAAGAGACGAGGACAGAGGAGACAAGGACACTGAGGAGACGAGGACAGAGGAGACGAGGACACTGAAGAGACAAGGACACTGAGGAGACGAGGACTGAGGAGACTGAGGACAGAGAGGAGACAAGGACAGAGGAGACGAGGACACTGAAGAGACGAGGACAGAGGAGACAAGGACACTGAGGAGACCAGGACTGAGGAGACAAGGACACTGAGGAGACAAGGACACTGAGGAGACGAGGACAGAGGAGACGAGGACACTGAAGAGACGAGGACAGAGGAGACAAGGACACTGAGGAGACAAGGACTGAGGAGACAAGGACACTGAGGAGACGAGGACTGAGGAGACGAGGACTGAGGAGACAAGGACAGAGGAGACGAGGACACTGAGGAGACGAGGACTGAGGAGACAAGGACACTGAGGAGACGAGGACAGAGGAGACGAGGACACTGAGGAGACGAGGACTGAGGAGACAAGACCACTGAGGAGACGAGGACACTGAGGAGACGAGGACAGAGGAGACGAGGACTGAGGAGACGAGGACAGAGGAGACGAGGACACTGAGGAGACGAGGACAGAGGAGACAAGGACACTGAGGAGATGAGGACAGAGGAGACGAGGACACTGAGGAGACGAGGACAGAGGAGACAAGGACACTGAGGAGATGAGGACAGAGGAGACGAGGACACTGAGGAGACGAGGACACTGGGGAGACGAGGACTGAGGAGACGAGGACAGAGGAGACGAGGACACTGGGGAGACGAGGACTGAGGAGACGAGGACAGAGGAGACGAGGACAGAGGAGACGAGGACACTGAGGAGACAAGGACACTGAGGAGACGAGGACAGAGGAGACGAGGACACTGAGGAGACGAGGACAGAGGAGACGAGGACACTGAGGAGAGTGATGATGATGATTAGAGTTCAGTATGAATTATTCACGTTCTGTTATCTGGACTCAGTGTAAACAAAGTGGAGCTAAATACATGAGAACATAATCTCCTCGCTCGGTGGAAGTGACGAAGTTTCCTCTGATCCCGTCCGAATCACACTTGACCCCTGACCCCAGGGGTCGTGACCCCTTGTTTTGAGAAACTCCCCAAACTCAGATTTTATCAAGAGCCACTGAACACACCCCCACCGGTGTTGACTCCGCCCACCGAAGACGACGCTCCCGACTCGGAAAACCGGAAAACAAACGATCAATATTATTTTGATGATTTATGACACAGGTCGACCGTCTTCCTTCCCAACTTTCTCTGGCTGTTGTTTTCCCGTTAGCCTCTCACTCAGGGAGCAGATCAGGCTCCGGGCCCCGGAGCGACGGGAGGGCGGCGGGTCGATGGATATTGATCGGCCTCATCATTTCCGCTCCATCGAACGCTTCGCCATTAACGGCTAAATAGAAACCAAATGCTCTCTCTCCCTCTCTAACTCTCACTGCCGCTCGCTCGGCCTCTTCTTCTTGACTGTTGCTTAAAAGATGCAGCATTTCATCGACTCGTTGTTTTGGCGGCGTGGCCCCGGGGCCCGTGGGTGGGGGGGCGGGGCCTCGGGGGTTCCGGCGCCGGGATGTGATTACTGGGGTTTTCTGGTGGAGCAGAGGAACTGAGGAGGCGACTGGTCGATGGCGCCCGACAGCACGGGGCTCTTATCTGGAGAGAAGAGATCTAATTCAAACTCTCCCCTTTCAACCACCTCACACACACACACACACACACACACATACACACACACACACACACACACACACACACACACACATACACACACACACACACACACACTGTCCCCGTCAGTATCAGACCATCGCTGCTCTTCATCGCTCCGTCCTTCGGTTTCTCTCCGCGAGGATTTGTGAGCTTCTTCGATCGTTTTCTGTACAAACTTCTTCTACATCTCCATCACACGTTTTTAAAAAAGTTTCTTCTGTGTGTGTGTGTTTGACAACAGCAAACAGATTTCATAGTTTAATATTATCTAAAGATTATTCTAGAGATTTTATGTAGATGATTATTTTTTCTTTCAAATAATCGTGTCGTCGTCTTCATATACAGTCACTGATCGTCTTCATATACAGTCAGTGATCGTCTTTATATACAGTCAGTGATCGTCTTTATATACAGTCACTGATCGTCTTTATATACAGTCACTGATCGTCTTCATATACAGTCACTGATCGTCTTCATATACAGTCAGTGATCGTCTTTATATACAGTCACTGATCGTCTTCATATACAGTCAGTGATCGTCTTTATATACAGTCAGTGATCGTCTTTATTCAGTGATCGTCTTTATATACAGTCAGTGATCGTCTTTATATACAGTCAGTGATCGTCTTTATTCAGTGATCGTCTTTATATACAGTCAGTGATCGTCTTTATATACAGTCACTGATCGTCTTTATATACAGTCAGTGATCGTCTTTATATACAGTCAGTGATCGTCTTTATATACAGTCAGTGATCGTCTTTATCTACAGTCACTGATCGTCTTTATATACAGTCTGTGATCGTCTTTATATACAGTCAGTGATCATCTTTATATACAGTCACTGATCGTCTTTATATACAGTCAGTGATCGTCTTCATATACAGTCAGTGATCATCTTTATATACAGTCACTGACCGTCTTTATATACAGTCACTGATCGTCTTTATATACAGTCACTGACCGTCTTTATATACAGTCTGTGATCGTCTTTATATACAGTCAGTGATCGTCTTTATATACAGTCAGTGATCGTCTTTATATACAGTCACTGATCGTCTTTATATAAAGTGAGTGATCGTCTTCATATACAGTCACTGATCGTCTTTATATAAAGTGAGTGATCGTCTTCATATACAGTCAGTGAACGTCTTTATATACAGTCAGTGATCGTCTTTATATACAGTCAGTGATCGTCTTCATATACTGTCAGTGATGGTCTTTATATACAGTCACTGATCGTCTTTATATACAGTCAGTGATCGTCTTTATATACAGTCACTGATCATCTTTATATACAGTAAGTGATCGTCTTTATATACAGTCAGTTATCGTCTTTATATACAGTCAGTGATCTTCTTTATATACAGTCAGTGATCGTCTTTATATACAGTCAGTGATCGTCTTTATATACAGTCAGTGATCATCTTCATATACAGTCGCTGATCGTCTTTATATACAGTCAGTGATCGTCTTTATATACAGTCAGTGATCGTCTTTATATACAGTCAGTGATCATCTTCATATACAGTCTGTGATCGTCTTTATATACAGTCAGTGATCGTCTTTATATACAGTCAGTGATCGTCTTTATATACAGTCAGTGATCGTCTTTATATACAGTCAGTGATCGTCTTTATATACAGTCAGTGATCATCTTTATATACAGTCACTGATCGTCTTTATATACAGTGAGTGATCGTCTTTATATACAGTCAGTGATCGTCTTTATATACAGTCAGTGATCGTCTTTATATACAGTCACTGATCGTCTTTATATACAGTCAGTGATCGTCTTTATATACAGTCAGTGATCGTCTTTATATACAGTCAGTGATCGTCTTTATCTACAGTCACTGATCGTCTTTATATACAGTCTGTGATCGTCTTTATATACAGTCAGTGATCATCTTTATATACAGTCAC
>NC_061518.1:505000-530000 GCF_022379125.1 Scophthalmus maximus
GAGAATATTGCATTGTTTAACAATATTCCCAGACACTTCCAGTAGGTAGCTCTTGTTACTGTACGAGTCTGAAAATGTTTTTATTGTCAAGACTGAATTTTCCTGCGGCATGTTTGAAACATTCAATGTGACACCACACGCATATTAAAAATATTAAAAACACAAACTGAACTAAATCTAAACGGAGCAGTGGATATCAAACCAGATATTATACATCAGGATGCATATTAATCAACAGATTATCAAAGTCAATAAAGTTAAAAGAAACAGGTTCAAAACGAAGAGGGAGGACGGCGTGTCGTCGGCGTACGGGATCACGTGACGGGTCGAGACGAAGCCGCACGCCACCGACACAGGGGACCAAAAAGGAAATCTTATTAATTAGAATCTGTGTTGTCATGCTATACCTTCAAACTATACACATTAAAGATAAAGTACAACATTAACATTATTGCTTGACATTCAGTTATGGCTAAAGTTAACTTCTGTATTTGCCAGAAATACTGTTTTGTTTCGTTTCTTGGACCTCGAGACCGAAACGTGAACGACATGATGTCGTTGATTAGAGTATTTCTGGTTTGGTGATTAAATATTATCCTGGTGTCTGAAGGTTAGAATATGACAGGATGTGATGCGTCGTTACAACGAATAACTTCTGCAATAGAGGAACTCATTTGTTCCGTGTTTCTTATTGATGGACTTTAACTGTGGTTGATTCTTCTCTAAGAGAAAACTGTTTTTTGTTGCTCTGGTGGAAAGTTGACAAGATGCCATGTTTCTCCAGGTCGGGAGATGATTGACAATTTTGAGGGCAGGTCTTGTGTCATACAGCCGCCATCTTGGCATTCAGGATTCTTTTAAATTGGTTTGTCTTCATCCCGCAGGAACACCAACTTGTTGCTGATAGGCTGGATCTGAGCCACAGCTAACAGTTAGCAGTTAATAGCTAACAGCTAATAGCTAACAGTTAACAGTTAACAGTTAGCAGCTAATAGCTAACAGCTAATAGCTAACAGTTAACAGTTAATAGCTAACAGCTAACAGTTAGCAGCTAATGGCTAATAGGTAACAGTTTACAGCTTAGGACCGTGGAGAGATTTGACAAGAAGTTCACAGGATCTTTCTTTGCACCTTCAACTCTTCTCCAGGATGAATGTGAAAAGTGTCGTACATTTGATAGTTTGACTGATTTCACAGGGAATAATTCTTGGATGTAGATGAAAACAATCAGACACATTTACTGGACTGATTCTGCGAGTGAGAAAGATTTGGTGCAGAAATAAAAAAATCTGGATGTAGCAGATTTAAATGTGGTTTCATGTCGGGCCTTCACAGTGAAATGAGTTTCTGTGGAGGGATGATCTAGTTCAGACTGAATTATTCTGACGGCGGTTTGGTTCTTGATTGCTGCGACTGATTAAATAATATATGATGAGCATGTTAATGAAGGAGAACGAGGCTCCTCCCACCAGCCTGTGTCTGAACACTGAAGCTGGTTAAAACAGTTTGTTGTGTGACCATGAATTATGAGCAGATTTGTCTAATTTCAATCAATTTATATCACAAATTCCCTATTTCACTCTTGTTTGATAAAGAAAAACTACAGTGAGCAGCTGTTTGAGTCTTTTTGTTTTACATGATGTGTTTTTAAAGATTTACGTCTTTCGGTGAGCCAACAGCCACAGACTGAGGAGGGAAGTCAGTGTTTCAGTGAAAATATAGAAAAACATCAGATTCCAGTATTTAGTATCTTCTGCTTCGCTTTAAATTTGAGCTCAGTGTTAATTGATGTCCATTAACTAGACTCATTGTGTGACATGACATAATTCAAAATGGATAAATTGCCTTTGAAAACCTTAAGAGAAATAAAAACCTGCACTTTGAAGTACGACCACCAGATGGTGCTACAGACTCAGAGCTGAGTGTGAGAGTCAGAGGAAGAGGAGGCTGCTGGGAGGAGGAGGATGATGATGAGGATGATGATGATGAGGAGGATGATGATGATGAGGATGAGGATGATGATGATGATGAGGAGGATGATGATGATGAGGATGATGATGATGAGGATGATGATGATGATGATGAGGAGGATGATGATGATGAGGATGATGATGATGATGAGGATGATGATGATGATGAGGAGGATGATGAGGAGGATGAGGAGGATGATGAGGATGATGATGATGAGGATGAAATCAAAACAAACAAAAACCCGAACTCATTTCATGTCCAGAACTCTAAATCCTACAGTACCATGATCCTCCAAGCTCCCGAGCAGTTTTTGCTCTTTTGTATTTTGAGTTTTTAGTTTGTACAAAATGGATTTTTCTAATATTTGTTCATGAGGTCAGAAGTTCACCGTTACTTTTGTTTCCTGCTTTTCCAGAGGGAGTCAGAGGAAAAGCAGCGCCCCCTGCTGCCTCACCTGGTCATCACCTCTGATGACGTGGTTTTCGTGTCGAGACAAAGTCTCTGACTGCGTCGTCCCACCGTCCGAACTGAACACAACTGAACGCTGGGTATTTACCCATGATCCTCTGCTTCCTGAGCCTGATAGAGCTGCTGCTGCTGCTGCTGCTGGAACAAATCCACCAAACTCCTGTTCAGTTTGCCGCTGAACGTTGGAGGTAAACGCTGGTGTGAAAGTTGCATCATGTTGGTCTGAACAAGCACCAGTGACGTGGACGGAGCGTGACGCGTGTCAACGCCGTCGTTCTTCCTGATCTGTGGTCGGTTTCAGTCATTTTGTGTCTTTGCAGTCACGTGATTGCGAGGACATGTGAAATGGATCTTTGGCCACAGACTCGTGGTCGTGTGATGATCAGCCAGACGAGGAGGCGATGAAAGACAAACTGATGAGGAGGAGGCGAGTCCGCGTCTCTCAGCTGTCCATGGAAAAGTGCAGTTAGAGTCGTCCTGTCCTCTGTCCGCTGTTCCAACTCCATCCGTCCAGAATCCAGCGGGTCGCCGCCGCCGCCGCCGGTCGGCTCTGCGGAGCACGTGATTCGCCGGCTAGTCGTCGTCCGCCCGCAGCGTCAGCTCCAGCTCGCCACCGAACAGCTCCTTGTACAGAGGAGGGAAGTGCGTCCGAACCACGTCGGGGTAAACGGCTCGGAAGGCCGATAGTTTCTCCGTGTGCCGACTGCACAGGGAACGCAACGCTGAGACTTTACACCTGAGCTGAGGAGGAAGAAGAGGGAGAGGAGGAGACACGTGGTTAGATGATCGTAGACACGTCAGGTTGCTGTGTGGACACTTTCAGTGTGCAATCTTTTACATCTTCAGCTGCTCTGACTTCACATCTGAATGTGTCTGAATGTGACTCTTGAGTTTCAGGTCTTGAAGTTCACTACTTCTCCACAGAGGGGCAGCGTGGAGCCATTTTCCTTTTGGTTGAGACTCTTTCCACCAGACTCGACGCTCAACATCAATTTTTCTACATAAAATATAAACATGAACTTTTTCGGCATTGTTTATTCTGTTAACTCTAAGTTTTTTATCTCAGCGTGTGTGTGTGTGTGTGTGTGTGTGTGTGTGTGTGTTTTGGTGTGTACCTTGTGCAGAACTCCGTCTCCTCTCTGGTTCTTCTGCAGGACGTGTTGCAGAGCTAGATGAGTCTTCTGCTGCAGCTTCTCCACCTGCAGCTTGTCCTGCAGCCACGTCCGGTCTACACACACACACACACACACACACACACACACACAGCTGTTATGTGGCTGCAGAGTGTGATGGACGGACTGAGGTGAATGTGAGTACATGTGGGACGAACCTGCGGAGAGCAGGACGAAGGAGGAGAAGAGAGCGAGCTCGTCCTCCGTCAGATGCAGCGAACACAAACTCTTAGCGAAGTCGAACACCGACGCGATCAAATCATCGCAGCCTGGTGACACACACACACACACACACACACACACACACACACACACACCAAAGAAAAAATTGTGAAACTGTAGAACGTTTCTGATGAAAACAGGCTAAAGAACTCGTCCTTCAACAGATTTTGATAAAAAGTGTCTTAGAACCTTGAGAACCTAGAGATTTTTTTTAAAAAGTATGATAAGTTATAGAAAATGTCATATTATCATAAGATATAAAATGATATATATAAAAAGTTTTATTATTGTAAGGTATAAAAAAGTAATATCATTGTAAGGGAATAAAAAAACTAATATTATTGTAAGGTATAAAAAAGTAATATTATTGTAAGGCATAAAAAAGTTAAATTATTGTAAGGTATGAAAAAATCAAATTATTGTAAGGTATGAAAATATCATATTATTTTAAGGTATGAAAATGTTTTAAGATGTCATGGTATAGCTACCGATAAATCTTTTAAAAATCAAATAGTGTACGGGGGGAATAAGGTAAATAAATGTCATAGTACTGTAGGCAAAAAAAGTAACAAAAGAAAAATGTCATAGTATAATAAAGATAATTTATAATAATATAGTAAGGTATATAAATGTTATTTTAGTAAGGTATGAAAATGTAATATTATTGAAAGGTATAAGATTGGAGGTCGTACTCACCTAGAGCTTTGAAGACGTCCGGACCTGCAAATTTCCCATCGAAGTAAACCGTGTTGTTCTGCGAGTCAAACACGCGACACATGCGGACGAAGACGACCTCCAGAGAACCTGGCAGAGACACATGACACCGAAGATTAATGTCTGAATCTGTTCTAATCTACCATAATGATTATTTAATGACTCGCTGCTCATTATCTGATTGACTGGATGAATCAGTCACCACTGATTAAAGCACAGGTGATTTTTAAACATGACTATTTTTATGGGTGAAAGTTTTTGTCCTATGAACAATGACATATCAGAAAAACATTTTTAATGAAGAAAGAATATTTTGTAATTTTCATAAATTAGAATTTCAAAAAATTAAAATATTTTTTAATAAAACTAAATATTTACATTTCTTCTATAGACAAAAATGTAATAAAATATTTTTTTAAATAAGATTATAAAATCTGTTACGATTTACCTGACTTAGCTATCCAGTTAAAGTTAGCATGACAATCTAAAATCCTTTCAGGTTTTTTGTTAAACACGATTGTCATCTAAAATATTTGGCGATGCTCAAACTGTGAAGCAGATGATGTAAAGAGAAAAACAATGAGCGCTTTTTTATGTGCTAGCTAGCAACGTGGCTACAATCACTATAATACACAGAATACATAGAATACTACATTCAATTAATGTTCAACCCTAAAACAACAAAATCTATATTCCAGCGATAACAAAATGGCCGTTTGTTGTATCATCTGACTCTAATATGATGATGATTTGATGGCTCCTCTCACCAGCTTTCAGCAGCACGATCTGGTCGTTCTGGCAGAGATCCATGAAGCCGTCGATGCGCTTGGCGAACTCCACCACGTACTGGATCGCCTCGGTGATCTTCACGGCGCAGAGCTGCCACATCCCCTCCCGCGGCTGCACAGTGCAGAGGAAGGATGTTAGACGATGTACGTGAAAACACGGCTGCCGTTACGAGAGCAGAGGTTTAAAATATGTCCTGTGAACAGCGCCACCTCCAACGCTACAGCTACGGGCTGACGAACATGGGGCTAGCTAGCTATGCTAACTTCAATCGGAGAAAAGAAGTAATTAAACTCGAAGAGTTAACGTTACGTTTCTGTTTCATTACTGGAAACAGCTTTTGGTGAGAAAATGAACAAAGTTTTATGAGCAAATGTTTGTAAGTAAACAGCTGCGCTAATGCTAGCGTCGGCTATATAGCACTAGCAAACATTAACATATAGCCCCCAGGATAGACGCCATTAAAGGGGCGCGCGGCGGACGCACCTTGCTCTGGTAGCTCTCCACCTCGTCCTGCAGGAAGTTCTGCCAGCTCATCTGCTGAAGCTCCTCCCTCAGGTACTGACACGTCTCCAGGTGAGACCTGGAGGTGACGTGGGCCAGGTGATCTGAAATATAAGGACAACGCGACACCGAGAGGGTGAACAAGGGGACATTTAAAAAGAAAAACAAACCTTTGAACCCCCCCTCCAAAACAGAGCCAAAATATCTTGGATGTGGACGCCGCCATTTTGTAGTCGAAACACCATTCGAATCCAGAGTCTGCAAAATAGTGAGATCAGAAACTCTTGAACGTACATCAATGTGATAAGAACTACCTCAGATGACAGAAACCATCTTTGAAAACATTTATTGTCATGCTGTCATGTCGTCCATCTTTATTTACAGTCTGTGGTCTGAACCTGGTAAATACCAAACCATCATCACAACCTAACATCCTGACGTTTATGATGTTTTAAATTTCTAGTACATCGATGGGACTTAGTCGACAACATGTTTGAGTTTGCAGCTCAGATAAGAAAACAGAGAAAGAAAGAAACAGTACAGTAATTATTGTTCCGCTCAGCTCCTCTGATCTCAGCAGAGACCAAACAACACGACACGAGGTAGAAGAACACGGGCAGGCAGCTAATGAAACTGGTGTTTGGATCAGGGGTTGGAGTCGAGGCTGTGACGATAAAAAATGCTTTGGTCAAAGAAGAACAAAAAAGAATAATCTCCAGGGAGAGAGAGGAGAGAAGATTCCGGCGAGCGAGCGGCTCGTCCCACTTGGCTCTAATTAACAGACGGATAATTACCACACAGGTTTTAATGAGCTCTGAAGACGAGTTTCTAACCTCCTGCTATTTTAAACCACCTCTCTCCACACACACACACACACACACACACACACACTCTCTCCACACACAACCACACACACACACACACACACACACACACTCTCTCCACAAACACACGCACACACACACACACACACACACACACACACTCTCTCCACAAACACACTCACACACACACACACACACACACACACACATACACATACACACACACTCTCTCCACGAACACACACACACACACACACACACAAACACACACTCTCACACACACACACACTCTCACACAAACACACTCTCACACAAACACACACACACACACACACTCTCACACACACACACACACACACACACACACACACACACACACACACACACACACACCTCTCTTCCTCTAATTGATCCTTATTTTTCCTCCACTTTTCTTTTTCTCTGTTTGTTTTTCGCTCGCAGCTCTCCACGACTTTCTGCTGTTACTACTCGCCGGATGATTTATGTTTTTCCCCACACATGCAGTTGGGAGGATTATATATCCAGATTACTGATCTCATCCATTTCTCTGAGCTCGCAGAGGGAGAATCAGACCTGTGACCAGGCCTCAGCTGATGTTCTGGGATTTAGTCTCTGAAAATGCAGCTGATCCTTAGTTGATCCTTTAACTTTACACAAAAGCCTTTTAAAGACATGGAATGTGTGACAGAGCTGCTTCACACACACACACACACACACACACACAGTAGACGACTTTTACATCGACGTCCCTTGCGGCATCGTTCGGACACGACAGCAGTCAAAAGAAGAAAATTATAAAAGGTCAAAGTCAAAGTGTGTATTTTTCGTAATTTTCTGGCGCCATCTGGTGGTAAAGTCACAAACTGCAATAAACTGAGCGACCGACAGGGGACACTTTATGGCGGCGCGCCGCTTATTCCATTTCCTTTTTCCATCAGCGTCTGAAAATTCAACATGAACGCGACGTGTTCTGGAGCGTTTAGTTCAACAACCATATTCAACCAGACGTAGAAACATGGAGACTCACACGGAGGTCGCTCCACCTCATGGAACTATATTTAACATATATGAACAGAGTTATGGACAATATGTTCAACTTCTGTGAATAAGTTCTTCGAAATATTACACACTTGTAGCTTTAAGGAAGAAGTGTTTTTCAGATTCACAGTAAATATCAGTCTGTCGTTTAATTAATTAAAATCCGTCATATTTAAATTCATGAAAAGATTTTATATAAAATCTTAATTTTACAGATAAATGATGTGCAGTAAAAACAATTAGAGCCTGACTGATTTTTTTAATTTTTCAATGGGGCCGATATCGATATTTGGGAGTAAAAACTTTCAATTACAGATATTTAATTTACTTATATTTATATATTTGTTATATTATATATGTTGTTATCAAACCCTATTGACAAAGAAATGCAATTGAGTCTGGATATGTCAGAGTTTAACCGTAAACGTAATTATAAATAACTAAAAAATCAAACACAAATAGAACCAAATATATAGAACTAGAAAATATATTAAACATATTTTTTGAATGTAAAACATAAACATGAATACACTTTTCTACATTGTATGCAAACACAGACTCGAATACTGACGTTGTCAGTGAAAGTCATATCAATCCGTCGAGCTCCAGTTAAAAGTAAAATTTTTGCCGCCAGAAGGTATAAAGAAGCAGAAAATGTAAAGAACAAGTATCTCAGATTAGTACTTCATCATATTAGTGAATTCAGTTAAAGATCGGTTCTTTTTCCTGATTCCTTCATCTCACCGAGTTCGGCCACGGACGACGCGGTGGGCGACGCGTCTCCGTCGCTGAAGGAGCAGTACGGGAAGAAGCCGGACCCGTAGTCGCACAGCGGCTCCGGTTTGATGCCGTTAATATCCAGTCCTGATTGGTCCGGAGACGGCTGGATGTCCAGGTAGAAGGTACCGCCTCCTTCTCCTCCGGAGTCGGCCTGTCAGAGGAACAGATGATACAAGATGATAATCATAATCAATTGATTTTTAGAGTTCTTTTGTAAAAACACAAACCTTGGATGACACTGATCGTCCATCGGGGGAGTTCTGCTCCAAGTAGCCCCCCAGTTCATCGGGCAGCTCCGTGAGGCCGGTGGAGGAGAGGCCGTAGTGGGGGGACGGCGGCTCCGCCTCTCCCGGGCTCGGGCTGCCGAGGCCCGGATGGGACAGGAGGACGGGACCCTGCTGCTGCTGCTGCTGCTGGAGACGATGCTTCTGGACCTCAGCGTACAAACTGTCCCGCTGCTTCTTGGACATGCGACCGAACTTCACCGCTGAGTGTCGGGGACAGAAGAGCAGAAGTAAGACGTAAGTAAAGAGACACGCTGACGGTTTCCCTCTGCTTCAGCCTTTATGCTAAGCTACGCTAACCACACATTAGCCCAACTGTGTTCTTAAATAATCACTCAAAGTCTCTCTGTTACTTTACTCATCTGCAAAAGAACTTCCATGTCAGTGAGGGGACGGGACACAACACGTCCCTACCCATTGTGGTTTGTAAAAGAGAAATGAAGTGTGTGAGGGGACGGGACACAACACGTCCCTACCCATTGTGGTTTGTAAAAGAGAAATGAAGTGTGTGAGGGGACGGGACACAACACGTCCCTACCCATTGTGGTTTGTAAAAGAGAAATGAAGTGTGTGAGGGGACGGGACACAACACGTCCCTACCCATTGTGGTTTGTAAAAGAGAAATGAAGTGTGTGAGGGGACGGGACACAACACGTCCCTACCCATTGTGGTTTGTAAAAGAGAATTGAAGTGTGTGAGGGGACGGGACACAACACGTCCCTACCCATTGTGGTTTGTAAAAGAGAAATGAAGTGTGTGAGGGGACAGGACACAACACGTCCCTACAGAAAGTAAAGAGCTGAATCAGCCACAGAGGAATCACGTCGTGGACACCAGGCGCCTCTGCTCTGCTGACGGCCACTTTTTTGTTTATGCGTCTGCAGACGAACATCTTGCAAACTGCTGACCACCAGATGTTTCTGCAGGTGTGAGTGTGTATTTGTGTTTTTCAGTTTGCAGTGTGTGTGATTCGTGTGTGTGTGCGTCTCACCGTCCCGGGACATGCCCACGGCCACACATTTCTGCAGACGGCAGTGCTGGCAGCGGTTCCGGCTCGTCCGGTCGATCAGACAGTTCTTCTGGCGAGGACACGAGTAGGCGGCGTTGCTCTGCTGGCTGCGTCTGAAGAAGCCCTGCGACAGGAAGGAGACGAAGCGGACGAGTCAGAGCCACGCGGTCGGACCATCTCGTCTTATGAACCGCTTTCTTCTCTCTCGTCCCTTTTCTCCCAGAATCCCTCATTCCGTCAGCCTCTCTCTCTCTCTCAGAGATAAATCTCCATCAGCTGCTCGTGGGCTGTGACACGAGCCTCCAGCTGCCGGAGCAGCAGCGGCTGAACGCACCGGCTTGTTTGGGAGACGTTCTGACAGGAGACGGTTTCCTGACTGAACGTCGAACGTTTCCCACGATGCTGTTAACAGGACGCAGACGCCGGGACGGAGAGAGAGAAGCTGCCACAGTAGGATTTACATCAGACTCGAGGAGTTGTGTGTTAATACAGTGAATACGACCTCGGGATGAAGTCTGATCATTTAAAATCACAAACAAGGTTTGTAAGTTACTTCAAGCAGAGGGTGAGGTGGTGGAGGAGAGGGCGGGGCTTACCTTACAGCCCTCGCAGGTGATCACCCCGTAGTGGATCCCTGACGATTTGTCTCCGCAGATCTTACAGGGAATTATTTCAATCTGAGCTGCAGAGAGAAAACAACGACACATCTGTCAGCAGCTGATGTGTTCACTGACCTGCAGGATGAACCACGTTTGATGCTGGGTATAAAGAAACCCCTGTTTTATCAGTAAAAACTGAACCAAAACAACTGAGCTGAAAACAAACAATGATTCAAACCGGACGAAACGGATTCGAGGCTCAGGCTCAAAACTAAAACGAACTCCGTCCACACGATCGTTTTATTCCCGTGTCAGAAATAATCTGCGTCCACATTTACACCCCTGAAAACACACGCGTCGCGTAACATGACCATTCAGGTTAAAACAGGAAGTAGACTGTCTCCTCCGAAGGAGCAGCAGCGTTTCCACATTTGCCTTCTTCAAACAGCAACAACAACACAAACTACAGAAATATAATAAAGTTAATTTATAAAACATCGCGAAATGCAAAAGAATCAACTCGTAAATAAATACAAAAAAATCTAAATGACAGAAGTTCACTTTATGAAACAACATCAAACAGTAGACGAACAGAGACACGTGTCTTTCAGGCTGGAACCTCCCCGATGAAGTTTACGTCTCCAGCTGTTTTCAGACAGGAAGTCCGGAAAATGTCAGGACACAATTTCTTGGGGGCTGGAGGAGAAACTCGGAACAACATCTGCACCTACAGAGGAGTTCAGGACAGAGTCTGAGTCATCGCCATCACTACCATCTGACATCAGACGCGGTTCCAGCCGTCGTCATGTGCGATGCACGTGTTCAGCAGCGTTGTATGAAATATTGAAGGTAATGTAGTAAACAGTGAGACGACCTCTGATGACCTCAATGAGAAACCAGGCTCCTCGGGGTCAACGGAGGTTAAACTGCAGCGGCTCCGCTTTCAGCGTGGAAGCACATCGACCCGCCTGGCGAGTGAGTATTTATATACTCGCTGAGCGACAGCTCGGCTCTGAGCAGCTAAATTTAGAGAGGGGAGTTATGTAACACACACACACACACACACACACTGAAAACACGGTGGTGCAGGGTGAGAGTGAAGGAAAGACTGATCATTTTATTTGATTAATCTGAGAATACAACGTACGGAGGCCCTGAAGGGTCAGCTGAGCAAAACATGTTTTCTTATACTTGAAATGAACCTGAATTGAAACTAATGTGGATTTTTAAAAAATAAGATATAATTGTATTATTTTTCTCTCTCTCAGTGAGTCTGGACCCGCCCCCTGCCCCGCCCCCCCCCGGGGCAGGACCGACCACCTGACCCGGTGAACGAGGATCTACGTGATCCGGCTGCACCCAGTGAACCTCGGCTGGAGTCAGATTAACTGTGAGAGCTTTTCTTCTATTCTGCTGCAGCCTCAGATCACGAGAGGCAGAGACGAGGGAGAAGTCGTCCGATCGCGTCAACGCGTCCAGATCTGGAACACGACACCAAACACACACACACACACACACACACACACACGTGGGTGTGTGTGTGTGTGTGTCCTCTGAACCAGATCAGACCAGAGCAACAGAGCAAGACAGTGACTCCGCCCACTTTTTGAGCAGCTCCAGTTCCGGAAGTGAATTTCCCCATTCATTCATTCACTCCATTGACATTTCATAAAATCCTCATACGAAGAGTTTGAAGTCTGGAACCAAGACGATAAGCTACGTGATGAATCGTTACCATCAAACGTTTTATTTATTCAGACCCAAAAAATATTTGGAAAACGGAAGAACAGGCAAAGGTACAAGACACGTAATGACTTCAAGAGCCACGGAACTACAGACAGACAGACAGACAGACAGACAGACAGACAGACAGACAGACAGACAGACAAACAGACAGACAGACAGACAGACAGAGAGACAGACAGACAGACAGACAGACAGACAGACAGACAGAGAGACAGACAGACAGACAGACAAACAGACAGACAGACAGACAGACAGACAGAGAGACAGACAGACAGACAGACAAACAGACAGACAGACAGACAGACAGACAGCGGTCAAATGCGAAGCAGGAAGCAATTATTAAAATGGTTTATTGGCTCAGGTCTGACAGGTACCTGCTCACACTCACACACTGAAGTTCCTGTGCTGCAGTTTCCTCTCAGTAATTAGCTCCGAGCGTTAATCCCGTCTGAATATTCTGCGTCTCCACATGAAAGAGGACGTTGAACAAAGTGCCGCCGCCGCTGCGGTTATTCATAGTCTTCTGTCCAGAGGCCTCGGGCTCCGTCTCCTCTGTCTCTTGTGTCTCTTCCGTCTCTTGTGTCTCTTGTGTCTCTTGTGTCTCTTGTGTCTCTTGTGTCTCTTCCGTCTCTTGTGTCTCTTGTGTCTCTTTTGTCTCTTCCGTCTCTTCCGTCTCTTCTGTCTCTTCTGTCTCTTGTGTCTCTTCTGTCTCTTGTGTCTCTTCTGTCTCTTGTGTCTCCTCTGTCTCTTGTGTCTCTTGTGTCTCTTGTGTCCCTTGTGTCTCTTGTGTCTCTTGTGTCTCTTCTGTCTCTTCTGTCCACCAGCCTCGGGCTCCGGCATCCAGAGAGAAGGGAATAAAAAATGAACCTCGACGCGACTCGAGTAAAGTGTGGGAGCGACGACAGTGACCTGCTGTTGAAGCTGCACGTCGCGACGCGTCGCGTCGGTTTCACGTTGCGTCCAGTCAAAGAGACTTTTCATCTTCTTGTCTCGTCACAAAGTATCTGAGGCGTAGACGCGATGCGGCTGAACAGAGACAATCAGGATTTGCACGATTTCACATCGCTGATATCCGACAGGAAACCAGACGCATCTTCGGGTCCTCGACGAACCGCGTTTCATTCCAGCAGCCAGCACCGGATTCTATTTCTGTTCTACTTCATTTTATTCTTACATTTCCCCTGAGCTGCTCTCATCTCATCTCATCTCATCTCATCTTACTGAGCTGCACTGAAGCAGGACGAAGCTTCAGAAAGCTCCAGCGAAGACTCAAGAGCAACTGGCGTTGATGCATTGACTGGTCAAAGTCAACTAACGACAGAACTTCCTCCAGAAGAAGAAGGAGCTGTTGAGGGCGAATGACTGACAAGAGATCGAAAGAATAACAATCACTGATGTGTTGATGAATCGTATGAGACATTTTTCAAGCCCAAAAAATGAAAAACAACGTGATGGTTCCCGTTTCTTTCTGTAGGATTTGCTGGTTTTCTCTTTCTTGTATGTTCGTACGTTTAATTTTTTTAGGTACGAAAATAAATTCTTACATCTGAAAAACAGGAACCATCAAATGATCTGCTTTTTTTTGGGCTTGAAATTGTGTCAAAAGATTAATCGATAATCAAACTACTTAGTGATTAATATTCCGTTGATTGACAAAATTGTTTTTTGACGAATCACTGCAGATCTGAATGTTTATGTTTCCGTCAAACTAGAGATGCAACAGTTAATCGATCAATCAATTAGTAAACATCAACGATTTTGATGATGGATCAAGTAGTTTTTATGAAAAGAAAAAAGAAATCCTCTGATTTCAGCTTCTTAAATATGAAGATCTTCTGGTTTCTTTGCTCCTCTGTGACAGTGAACTGAAGATCTTTGGTGTGTGAACAAAACAAAACACTTGGAGTTTTGGGAAACTCATCGAGATTCATCGAGAGAATAATCGACAGATTAATTGATTATGAAAATGATCGTTAGTTGCGGCCCTACGTCAAACCATCAACATGTATTCCATTGTTTAATCATAATTTTCCATCTGGCAAAAATGGACAAAATGTGTGAAGACAAACGATCAATTTAACCTGAATCTCTGAGTGTCGGACATATTTGACATTTTGTCACCTCGGATTCTGGAAAACGTGTTTGACATTTATTTCCTGACATTTCAGTCACAATAAGAAACTATCACCATATTGAGATTGTGCGGCGATAACGGCGGCGATGGTGATTTCGTCGTCCCGCAGCTCCGACTGACCTTTGCTTTGACGAGTCAGATGTGACAAGGTGTCGTCCTCCCTCCTCCTCCGCCGCTCGCCGAGTCTTTACATCAGCGAAGCCGAGAGGAAATTGTTCTAATGACTCATCGTCGGCCGTCAGGCGCTTTCATGCTCCTCTGCTCCGTCGCCTGTCTGAGCGCCGCCGCCGCTTGTGTTTGAGTCGTCTTCATCGTCTCCCTCTCCGAGCCTTCGTCTTCCTTCTTCGTTCTCTTTCTTCTTCTTCTTTTCTTCTTCGTCAACGCGTTTCGAGTCAAATGTGACTGTTTGCTTTTGGCTGCAGATCCCCGTCATGTCTCGATTGAAACCTTGAAAGCA
Source organism: Scophthalmus maximus (assembly GCF_022379125.1). Taxonomy (NCBI): domain Eukaryota; kingdom Metazoa; phylum Chordata; class Actinopteri; order Pleuronectiformes; family Scophthalmidae; genus Scophthalmus; species Scophthalmus maximus. The sequence goes on from NC_061518.1 coordinate 519,730, forward strand.
AAGCATCTTGGGAAACATCTGCGTCGTCCGTCGACGCCTTCCTGAACTCGTGTCCTTGTTGTCGAACTTGGGAAGTTGAGAAGAGGGCGACTCATTTCATGGTTGTGTCTCTTTCCGTCGACGTCTCCTGAATTACCCACAATGCATTTTGACCTCAGAGAGTTGGGTTGTTAGTTGCGTGTTCACCGTGTTCATGAGAACGACCCCTCTTGTCGCGTTCACGTTCTCACACCTCGGAATTTTCTGACGTTTAAAGAAATGGCGAAGGTCACACACGTTTATTTTCCTACTGAACGTTGAGTTCATACAATGGAATTTTTAGTCGTACAGTTCTTTCTTTTAGAACACGTCTGGGGAAAATTGATAATATCAATAACCTTATCATTCTGCCATTCGGAGTTCATGATGCAGGTTGTGTACGCATCCTCGTGATCCATTCTCCCTCTCAGACGTTGCCAACAGCCACTGTTCTGTAATCTCCTTGGCGAGCGTCCAGATAATCTCGGCGTGGATGTAACGGCGGCGACATATGGCACCGCACGCGGAGCGCGAACACCCTCGTTCAGCCTGACACCAGACGAGGCAGCAGCTTGTTCTTCAGCCACAGTTGGTGGTTCTGTTAGTCACATCTCCGGCAGCTCGCCACGGTAATCTCCAAACTAAAGGGTCTTTGCTTTGCCTCAGTGGTTCTAAAGGTTCAATCTTCCCCCCCTGTGGAACAATATTGTCCTTTTGCTTAATGTTCATTTCTGTGGATATGTACAACCAACCCTCCCGAAGGAAACAAAACGGAGAACACATCTCAATAGCCAATTTCATTTCTTCAGATGTGTCTCAGGAGACGTTTACACACTCCAGACTCTTGCTGGTAGATTTGTGGCCTGACCACAAGCTGTAGCTCCTTGTTTCTAAACCGCGCGAGCAGCAGAGGTCCGGCTCTGCCAACGTCAGTCAACCACTTTGGTCCAGACATTGACGTGACCAGAGGATAAACCCCCAGATTTTTACACAAGCACCAGTCAGTTTTTTAATTATTAATGAAACATGTCTTCTGGATGGACTGGAAGGAGAGTGGACAAAGACATTTATGATTTCCACACGAGGACTCCTGCTAACTTTAGGTTTATCCGCCAACATTTTTTTCCCAGCGCCATCATCAGGTCACATTTTAATTTCTAAAATACTTTGCTTTACGCTCAAACATCTGCAGAACTAGTGACGTCCCTATCGGCCTCAGCTGTTCTTTGTGTTCAGAGCTGATTAGGAAATATTAGCAATCTAACACAAGCTAGGCTATATGTACGTTTTCTCTGCTGCTGAACAGGTTTTTTTTGTTGTTGCCGGCAGCGGGTGGTGTTGGTGACAGTCGCTCGAGTCCAAGAGCTTCAGTCGTTGTTGTGTTTACAAGACGGTTTGTAATGCGTCCTCACCTTACAGTGACCAGACGGGCAGTTAGCATGCTAACGTCAGTTGAAGCAAATAGCTATGGAAATGGAAGCAAAAAAAAGGACGTAGCATTAGCATTGTTTTCCTCCGCTGGTGAGTATACTTGGTGAGTTCTGCCTGATAAGCAAGTAAACAGATGTAAATGCTAACGTTGGCTAACGTACATATAGCACCTTTAAACTAAGATGGTGAACATCGTACTTGCCACAGATTTAAAACAGAACAACTGTCTGAAAGCACCTTTAATCACGTCTGAATCTGAATCTGTGGATGACAACCAACAACGGGAGGCAGACAAAACGAAAGACCTCAGAGAACCTTGACTTCAGAACTCGTACCTCAGACTTCACACCGTCTTCCTTCTGATGCCGCTGTTTGAAGGATGTGCCGTGTGAAATCCTCTGGCCTGCACTGAAATAACAAACTGAAACTATTGTTCTCCAGCAATTATGTTCAGCGCTGCAGATGAACAACCGAACCTCCGCTTCTCCCTGTGGGCCCGGCGGATGCTCACGTGTATAGATACCACTGTATAATGTGTAACTGGCTGTATAGCGGCGCTAAAGTGAAAGGCTAATGAGCTGGAAGAATTTTATGTGAGCCACCGCTGTTTACACCAAAGATCGGGCTAAACAAGTCCCTGATGGATAAATTATCTGATGCACACGGAAAGAAATAAAGTTTTTCAGAGACGGGATCAAAGGAGGAGGAGAGAGGAGGCCGCGAAGACACTGTGCCTCCAAATATGTCAAGGTTTTCTGTGGAAACACAACATCCCCCCTCCCCCCTCCCTCCGCCTGGAGTTCACTTCAGATGTGATTTAGTTTCTGCTCCTCGGCTGAATTATCTTCGTCTCGCAGGTTTTAATTTGTTGTTGTTCCTTCGGTTCAGTCGTTGTTTTTCTGTTTTTTTTTGTTTTTTTTAAATCAACAGCTACTTTTAAATATGAGGAAGTTTTAAACTGGAGCAGTGATCACACATGGCTTCAGTCTCAAACTGTGGCTGCTGAGAGGAAATGAAGGTCGAATGAACTGGAAATGTGCACGAAGCCGAGAACCAACAAACTTCTCATAAGCAGCAGGAATCAAACTTTCACTTTTTGCAAGAAAAAAATGCTGATGCAAGGAGCTGTGCTCTACGTCATGCACAAATCACATGGTCCTGGTCACATGATGAGGTCATGATTGACAGTTGCCACTGACTCGGCTCGACTCCACGATCACTGCTGCACAGACTCTGACTCCACATGACGTCACCAGCACAAGATGGAGGCTCCTGAATCTGAGATGTTTTAGCTTCTTTTTTATATAAACGAGAGGAAGAAAAGACATGTTGTCATCTTTATATACAGTCTCTGATCGTCTTTATATACAGTCAGTGATCATCTTTATATACAGTCAGTGATCGTCTTTATATACAGTCTCTGATCGTCTTTATATACAGTCAGTGATCATCTTCATATACAGTCACTGATCGTCTTTATATACAGTCAGTGATCGTCTTTATATACAGTCAGTGATCGTCTTTATATACAGTCTCTGATCGTCTTTATATACAGTCACTGATCGTCTTCATATACAGTCTCTGATCGTCTTTATATACAGTCAGTGATCGTCTTTATATACAGTCTCTGATCGTCTTTATATACAGTCAGTGATCATCTTTATATACAGTCAGTGATCGTCTTTATATACAGTCAGTGATCGTCTTTATATACAGTCTCTGATCGTCTTTATATACAGTCAGTGATCGTCTTTATATACAGTCTCTGATCGTCTTTATATACAGTCAGTGATCGTCTTTATATACAGTCACTGATCGTCTTTATATACAGTCACTGATCATCTTTATATACAGTCAGTGATCGTCTTTATATACAGTCAGTGATCGTCTTTATATACAGTCACTGATCGTCTTCATATACAGTCACTGATCGTCTTTATTTACAGTCACTGATCATCTTTATATACAGTCAGTGATCGTCTTTATATACAGTGAGTGATCGTCTTTATATACAGTCAGTGCTCATCTTTATATACAGTCACTGATCGTCTTCATATACAGTCACTGATCGTCTTTATATACAGTCAGTGCTCATCTTTATATAAAGTCACTGATCGTCTTTACATACAGTCACTGATCATCTTTATATACAGTCACTGATCGTCTTTACATACAGTCAGTGATCGTCTTTATATACAGTCACTGATCGTCTTTATATACAGTCAGTAATCGTCTTTATATACAGTCTCTGATCGTCTTTATATACAGTCAGTGATCGTCTTTATATACAGTCACTGATCGTCTGTATATACAGTCGATGTGTGTGATGCTGGTGGACAGCAGCTTCTCTCTCCACTTTGAAGAGCGACGACCACATGGTCACACATACCAGGAGAACTTAATTTATTTGCTGTGTACAGTTACAGCCTCTCCATGTGTTTCAGTTGATGTAGGAATTATGTCATCGCCACGACAACAACCCCCACCCGTCCCCCCTCCTCCCTGCAGAGAACAGTTGAATAATCTCCTGGCTGTTGAATAATCCTGTGACATAACGGACAGGCTGAACGCCTCCTGCAGCGCTTTCTCACAGAATGTGAATCAGGACAAGACAGCTTAACACACACAGACACACACACACACACACACACGGGAGGGTTAACGTTAAACTGACTGAGGCTTGATTTCATCCAGCATCAATTTGTGGAGGGACAGGAAATGGGAAAGTGTCAGAATAAAACAAAGAGTCTATATGAACTCCGGACTGTACGATAATCATTAATGCTTCAACAATCTTTACACTCTGCTCAGCCTGATTGTCCTGACATCAGCGGGAGTCCTGTCCTAACTTGTATAATAATAATAATGATGATGAAGAAACAATAACCAAGCAACCAGCAACACATTTCTCTCATAAATCGCAGACTGAACTGAACCTGAGACGTCCGACAACAGCATCGTTTACCTTCAGAACCGGACGAACAGAAAACACTTCCAGTTTCTCCTGAAGAAACTGAGTTGTTCAGTGGGAGAAGAGTTTGTCGAGGGAGTGAACGTCGGCTCGCTGGTTTATTTCTATACTGACAAAAGAAAAAATAATAAATCCCTAAAACAAAGCTTTGTCACCACCAACGAACACGAGACGGACGTTCACGGCGAGTGATGGAAACGTCTCGGGCTGTTTTCAGTCACATCACATCTCATCTTCAAGCGCTCATCCAAGGTCGGGGCACCAGCTCCAGCAGGGGGCCCCAAACTTCCCTTTCCCGGGCACATTAACCATCTCTGACTGGGGGATCCCGAGGCCTTCCCAGGCCAGTGTGGAGATATAATCTCTCCACCAAGTCCTGGGTCTTCCCTGAGGTCTCCTCCCAGTTGGACGTGCCTGGAGCATGGGGCATCCTTACCAGATGCCGAGGCGTCCAGGGGGCATCCTTACCAGATGCCGAGGCGTCCAGGGGGCATCCTTACCAGATGCAGAGGCGTCCAGGGGGCATCCTTACCAGATGCAGAGGCGTCCAGGGGGTATTCTTACCAGATGCAGAGGCGTCCAGGGGGTATCCTTACCAGATGCAGAGGCGTCCAGGGGGTATCCTTACCAGATGCAGAGGCGTCCAGGGGGTATCCTTACCAGATGCCCGAACCACCTCAACTGGCTCCTTTCTACGCAAAGTAGCAGCGGCTCTACTCCGAGTTCCTCACGGATGACTGAGCTTCTCACCCGATCCCTAAGGGAGACGACAGCCACCTTCCTGAGAAACCCATTTCGGCCGCTTGTACCCGTGATCTAGTTCTTTGGGTCATGACCCAGCCTTCGTGACCATAGGTGAGGGTAGGGACGAAGATTGACCGGTAGACCGAAAGCTTTGCCTTCTGGCTCAGCTCCCTTTTCGTCACAACTGTTCGCAAAAGCGAATGCAATACTGCCCCCGCTGTTCCACTTTTGGGGTAAGGGCTCATTCCCTACCCGGATCAACCAACTAAGCAATCAACCAGTCACGTTTTCTCTAAATGGCGGATGATTCCCTGCAGTAGCTCCTCCCAGAGCCACATGACGTCAGAAGGTTCCAACTCTTTTTTTAGGACCAGTAGTTTAGCCCAGACGCTCCGGCTACAGATTTTCCCGTTCCGGCACAAAATGGTTTAAACGGTACGGTTTCTAGAACAGGAACCGACAGCGACGTCGCTGCCGCGTTGGAAAAGAGATGAAACGTCCAGGACGGTGAAGACGAGAGAACGTTCAGAAATGACTTGTGTGTTGTTGGAAAATTCGAAAGGAGACGACAGGAATGTCAGTGTTTCTGTGTTTAGTATATGAAAACATTCATGTTTCATCCCATGAGATGTTTCAGTCTGTACAAACCAGCAGCGACCAGCAGGAGGAACAACAACAATACTGTTACAATTTACTGAGTATTTTATCGTCTTTGGTTTCTGAGTCATTTCTCTATGAAGAAACTAGATTGATAGATATGATGAATGTCAGATTATCACAGTTTCTTTTGTGAATCTGTGGAAACAACTCATTCCAACATCATGTTACATTTACCACATGCAGATCTGAAAACTGTGTCCTCCAGTCCACCTCCTCTCACCCCCTCTCTCCTCCACAGTAGAATTAATTTGACTGGACGATTCCCAGAATAGAATCTACGGTACGAGTGAAGGTTTCATGTTACCGAGTTCGACAGTCGACAATCTGAAGAAAACACGCGTTCGAAACTGAAACACAACGAGAGCAAAGAGAGGAGAAGAACCTGCTCCGAGTGGAGCATCCCGCTCAAAACAACACATCTTTGATTGAACTCAAGTGAGCAGAGGAAAGTTCAGAATAAACACACACACACACACACACACACACACACACACACACACACACACACACACAGACAGACAGGCACACACACACACACGCTCTTACCTTTCATGGCAGAAATAACAAAATACATATCGTCGACACTCTGAGGAGGATCTTCAGTGTGTGTGTGTGTGTGTGTGTGTGTGTGTGTGAGCAGCTCCTCGCAGCTCTGACGTCCTGAGCTGCTGCTGCACAGCATGAGGATCCATGTGACTGTGATGTCATCAGCCAGCCACCGCCCCTCCCCCGCCCCCCCTCTGACTGACGGGCCCGTCGGCCAATGAGAGGACAGAGCTCTGTCCGGCTCTTTGTGTTGTGGTTTGCTTTGTTTCTCGACTCTCATCACTTTCATACGTCAAAGATTCAAACACAGATGAATTAAAGAACAACAATCTGACCCATATGGATTATTTTGGGCAAACAATGAGATTAGGAAGTAACAAATTTCAGGTATCAACATATCGGTTTATAGTTTATTAATAAAAATTATTCAATGATTCCAAAAAAAAGTTGTTATCAAAGCCTCATGACAAAAAACAACTTATTTTAACTATTAAAAAAAAGAAACCAAATAAAACCAAATATATAGAACCTCAAAATAATAGTATAGGAAATAAACCAAATTTTTTGTGAACATGAATCTTTTCTGCATCATTGATTCAGTCAAATAAGATTCTCATATCGTCTGTGAAAGACTCATATCAGCAGATTTTTTTATCATCCAACCAATAAATCAGTCACGGTCAAAAACAAGGTGACACATTCGGTGTCAGTGTCGTGTTGGTTTGATCCGAACACAACAGGAACGTGAAACGAACCGTTTGTGGTTTTTGGTGGAACCATGTGAAACTTCATTAGCGACCAGTGGCGCTCGACTTCCTGTCGCCCTGTTGTCACGACGATGAAGCGCAAGGCATAAAGACTCTTAGACGTTAACATCCCTGAAGTTGTCCTGCTGTGACCCTGAATAAACCACACCGAGTTTCAGTTGGATTTTTGTCTCATTTCGGGTTTTCTGGATTTCATCAGGACGGATCAAAGATGTTCATCGTGATCAACTCAACAGAAACTCTAACCACGCGGCGACAACAACAGTTCAAAGAAACAGAGAGGGAGACGAGGTGAGGAGGATGAAACGAGAGAGAGCAAACCACAGAGAGACTCCGGAGACCAAGAGAACAAAAGAGCGACGCGGCGAGACGGAAAACTGTCGAGCGATCACCGGCAGCGAAGATTCTCATCAGCTGACGACGAACAACAGACTCCAACACTTTCACACGCTGGAAGAGTTCACACTCGGTCAGGATTCTGTGTGTCTGCGTGTCTGTCTGATGGAACCCAGAGACAGAAAGAATCCATGAAATGTTGGGGTGGATCTGGACAAAGGGGGCGGAGCCAGGAATTCATTCTTAGGGAATAATACAGGAATCTTGTGGTTGTGACCCGGATACGAAAACAACGGCAGGATGAGATTTCAGTCACAGACAAAAAAAGAACCGTGACCTTAAAGAAGAAACTTTGAACCTGTTTTTATTTCAGCCGACCTCTTTCAATGTGTTTTCGGATCCTCCTCAGCTCTTGTTCCCGTGGATGACATCTCACAACTTTCCTTTAAAAAACTAAAGTGAAACAAAACTTCATCTCAGCAGTAGGTGAAGGGACTGACATCCCACTCTGCCTCATAAAAAACAAACCCCGGCTGAGCGTCACTGAAAACAGCCGCTGAGTAAAATATTGGCGCTGGAGTCATTCGGCCTGCGGAGAGGAAACCGAGCAGTAGCTTCATTCTTCCTCCAAATTGGCAGAATTTACGCCTCCTCTTCCTCCTCCTCCTCCTCCTCCCATCACGCCCGGCCGATAGATTCCCAGCAGCAAGTTCCCGAGTTGCTTTGGTAAAACGCCTCCCCAGCTCCCGGAGGATCTGTATTCCCTCCCTGCGATCGTCCCGATCACAGACGGCCGCGGCAGGATCTCACGTTCATTATCCGTCACATCGGCTCTAATGAGCGACGCTCGACTGCGGCCTATTGGCAACGCGATCTGTTGCTAAATGGCGTGATTTCGTGACTACGTCATCGCGACGTGTCACCGACGACCTGCCAGTTCGAAACCTCGAGTTTTTGGCGTTTTGTTCAGCGCCATCTTGGAAATCAGAAGTGACCATATTTGGAAGAAGAAGGGGGCTCGTCCACCGCCACCTGCGTCTGTGCACCTATTGGACGGTACCAGCTGTCAATCACACGGTAACCAAGCCCCCAACACATCTGGTGCTTGATGGTCTATTTGACTGTAATTGGATCATAATCTACAAAATGAACATCATGTATTGAAGAAGACTTTGAACCGTAAAGAAATTGAACCATAAACTCCTCAGGAAAATGTTTTACTGACGTTATAAATCAAGTGAGACCGTAGAGTTACGGTCTCATAGAGTCGCCCTCTGCTGGTCAGTACAGAGAATACAGGCTTCAGGCACTTCTGCATTGCCTCAATTTCTGGACCCGGAGTCTACGTCAACAGCTCAAACACCTTCAACACATTCGCCTCATGATCAATTCTCAGACTCTTTCCACACTAACCAAGCACATTACTGCAAAACACACCTGGCCTGTCCCACAGCTGAGGATTCTGGGAAGTCAGTTCCCATCCTGGACTCACAAACGTGAAACTGAACCTTGTCTTTTACTTCCTCAGGTAGCGGTGACGTCAGATAAACTAGGAGCAGCGGTAACATCCACGGATAGAAGAGGAAACAGTGAACTCACATGTGTGCGTCTTCTTCACCGCCGCTGACGAACCTGCAACACACAAGACAACAGATTCAGTCACAGTCTCCAGCTGAAGGTCAGATTTTTATATCGAGATCTTAAGTCAAGCCAAAACCTCAAGGTTCCCAGTGAACGTAGTATATGAAAAAGACAAAAAACAAAGTTTTCCATAAGTCCTTGACATCCGCAGGCTAAACGTTTGGTCCAGCTCCCACGTCAACCTCAAACTCACTTCTTTGTTTCTACCTGTGAAGATGCAATCTCTGGTTTTTGGGCCGATATCATACATATGAATACTGAAGAACAGGCTGGTGTATATCAGCAAATGTGACTCATGCTCACAGTGGTTTCATAGTGTAGTGGTCATCACGTCTGCTTTACACGCAGAAGGTCCTGGGTTCAAGCCCCAGTGGAACCAACCATCTGTTTTATGTCAAGTTGATCTGCTGAAACATATCAAACCTCCGCTCAGCTGAATCCAGTGCATGATACGATCCACAGATAGATCCACAGCACCTGAGACCTCGAGTGGACCACGTTTGATACCTAAGATGCAGGTGGCGGCGGGGTCATTTGTCATAATTCGCGTGAATAAACAAAACCTACGAGTATTTGCCCAAGTGTCGAATGTCAAAAAAAGCAGTTGGGAAAGCCACACAGCTAACTGGGGCTAAAGCTAGTGTGTAATTTTCTGGTGGCGACGATGTAAACTAGAGTCCGACTGATGTGGATATTTGGGAGCATAAAAAGGGAGTAAACATTCCCAATTCCAACATTATACTATATAAATACTGCAAAACAGGGTATATTCAGTGTAACACTGTATTTCGGTTAACATGGTCCTTCTTCAGAGAGGTTCTATAGTGTAGTGGTCATCACGTCTGCTTTACACGCAGAAGGTCCTGGGTTCGATCCCCAGTGGAACCAAACATCTTCACCATTGGGTCAATGTGTGTATATTTAGCTCAAGTTCAAAAATAGAGTGAGGCTAATGAATTTGTGTCCTCCTGTCACTCTTGCATTGACTTTGTATCATCACAAGAAAAGTGTACATCGTGTTTGGTATGAGTGATAAGTTGCGCAGGAAGACTTTTGTTCAAAAACCATCTGCATATTCTGGCAGCAAGACTCCGTGCTACACCACAGGGCTGAAGTGAACTGTGACGAGTACAGATCGACGTTCCAACAACCTCAAC
>NC_061518.1:535000-537500 GCF_022379125.1 Scophthalmus maximus
TATACATAATAAAACAGAACATGAAGACGATCACTGACTGTATATAAAGACGATCACTGACTGTATATGAAGACGATCAGTGACTGTATATAAAGACGATCACTGACTGTATATAAAGACGATCAGTGACTGTATATAAAGACGATCACTGACTGTATATAAAGACGATCACTGACTGTATATAAAGACGATCACTGACTGTATATAAAGACGATCACTGACTGTATATGAAGACGATCAGTGACTGTATATAAAGACGATCACTGACTGTATATGAAGACGATCAGAGACTGTATATAAAGACGATCACTGACTGTATATGAAGACGATCACTGACTGTATATAAAGACGATCAGTGACTGTATATAAAGACGATCACTGACTGTATATAAAGACGATCACTGACTGTATATAAAGACGATCAGTGACTGTATATAAAGACGATCAGTGACTGTATATAAAGACGATCACTGACTGTATATGAAGACGATCAGAGACTGTATATAAAGACGATCACTGACTGTATATGAAGACGATCACTGACTGTATATAAAGACGATCAGTGACTGTATATAAAGACGATCACTGACTGTATATAAAGACGATCACTGACTGTATATAAAGACGATCACTGACTGTATATAAAGACGATCACTGACTGTATATAAAGACGATCACTGACTGTATATGAAGACGATCAGAGACTGTATATAAAGACGATCACTGACTGTATATGAAGACGATCACTGACTGTATATAAAGACGATCACTGACTGTATATAAAGACGATCACTGACTGTATATAAAGACGATCACTGACTGTATATAAAGACGATCACTGACTGTATATGAAGACGATCAGTGACTGTATATAAAGACGATCACTGACTGTATATGAAGACGATCAGTGACTGTATATAAAGACGATCAGTGACTGTATATAAAGACGATCACTGACTGTATATGAAGACGATCAGTGACTGTATATAAAGACGATCACTGACTGTATATAAAGACGATCAGTGACTGTAAATAAAGACGATCAATGACTGTATATAAAGACGATCACTGACTGTATATAAAGACGATCACTGACTGTATATAAAGACGATCAGTGACTGTATATAAAGACGATCACTGACTGTATATAAAGACGATCAGTGACTGTATATAAATATGATCACTGACTGTATATGAAGACGATCAGTGACTGTATATAAAGACGATCACTGACTGTATATGAAGACGATCAGTGACTGTATATAAAGACGATCACTGACTGTATATAAAGACGATCACTGACTGTATATGAAGACGATCAGTGACTGTATATAAAGACGATCACTGACTGTATATAAAGACCATCACTGACTGTATATAAAGACCATCACTGACTGTATATAAAGACGATCACTGACTGTATATAAAGACGTTCACTGACTGTTTATAAAGACGATCACTGACTGTATATGAAGACGATCACTGACTGTATATAAAGACGATCACTGACTGTATATAAAGACGATCACTGACTGTATATAAAGACTATCAGTGACTGTATATAAAGACGATCACTGACTGTATATGGAGACGATCACTGACTCTATATGAAGATGATCACTGACTGTATATAAAGACGATCACTGACTGTATATGAAGACGATCACTGACTGTATATGAAGACGATCACTGACTGTATATAAAGACGATCACTGACTGTATATAAAGACGATCAGTGACTGTATATAAAGACGATCAGTGACTGTATATAAAGACGATCACTGACTGTATATAAAGACGATCACTGACTGTATATAAAGACGATCACTGACTGTATATAAAGACGATCACTGACTGTATATAAAGACGATCACTGACTGTATATGAAGACGATCACTGACTGTATATAAAGACGATCACTGACTGTATATGAACACGATCACTGACTATAAGAAGAGGTTCAGTGACTGTACGTGTACAATGTGATTCATTACGATAAAAAAACTCTCACACACATTAATTAATCATGAACCTGAAGCAACAGGAATAATTCCAGTTAATTTTTGAACTAATTTGAAGCAAAAGCTTAGAAACAACAACAACAACAACGAGAACATGTCGGGTAGAAAAACCAGAGCGGTTGTTTCGGTTGCTGCTGATTCTAAGTAAAGACGCAGCAGCGGAGCAGTTCTCATTAACTCCCACTGATGTGTGAGGTATCAAAGAGCTCATCAGCTGAGTGTGAACAACACACACACACACACACACACACACACCTGCAGTAAGACACGTCCTCATCACACAGGTCAACTCTTATCTCCCACGTTCACGTCTTATCTCACGTGGCTGAAACCTCATGCACGAGGTGAGGGAGAGTCACGCTGCTGGAAACTTCTACAGCTTCCACAACAGTTTCACTTTCACGAGGTTCATGTATATAATTATCTCTGCAAAATATCACACGACAAAAAGATACGAAACATCCACAGTATCACGACGT
>NC_061518.1:540000-555000 GCF_022379125.1 Scophthalmus maximus
CCACACAACCAGAGTACGTGCACAGGTCATGTGACGTGTGTCGTCGGGGGTGTTGGCGTGGACGGAGGTCGTCCTTCCACACTCGGGGGGTCACGAGCAAAAGAGACTCAACCAGTGAGCCGGAACCTTTCCTGCTGCTGTTGCCCTTGAGCAACACGTTGATGGTTGAATTCAGTGAGACGAATGTGCGGCAGCTCTCATCCCTCAGTCTGATGAGTTCAAACAGTTGCTGTCTGTTCTGCCTGCATCCTAAAAGAAATCCGTCCACGAGTGAGCAGCTGTGACGGCGGCTCATCCATCGTGTGGCTGCAGTCGACTCTCACCTGAGCAGCAGCAGCAGCAGCAGAATAAATCACCGCGGCGTCTCCAGACATTCAGGAGCTAAAAACAGGACGGCAGAGTCAGAGAGCGTCCGGCTCCTCGTCCCCCCTGAGGACGCTCCGGCAACTTCTGAAATATTTCCCCGCTGCCCTGAAAAAGGCCGCGAGCTGCAGCAGGAACACGTGGAGGGAAAAAAATGGATCCAAACTTTCCACCGCTGCCCTTCGACGAATGACTCAGAAAACAAGATCGACGCAGACGAAAGACTTATCTGGGTTTTTCTTGTTGTTGTTTAAATAGAAAAAAAATGCTTTTGAACCTTGACACTCTGTAGCCTCCTCCCCTGCAAGTGCAGTCAACTCTGTCCTCGGTCTCACAATCCTTTATTTTGGCGGGTCTGACAACATTTGTCTGATACATTGACAGGAACTTGATATTTGAGTTATTTCAAATGTGACTCGGTTGAAATGTCCTCATCTCTATCCGTAGTATTGTCCTCCATCCATCCATCCATCGTCTACCGCTTAATCCACTTAAGGGTCACATTTAGCGAGAGGCGGGATTCACCCTGGACAACCTATGAAACCTATCACAGGGCCACATACAGAGACAAAGAATGAGTCTCCGAACCTAACCCCATTCTTCATGTCTTTGGACTGTGGGAGGAAGCCGGAGAACCCTGGGAGAACCCACGCATACAAGGGGAGAACATGCAAACTCCACACAGAAAGGCCCTGGTTGGTTTGAACCGGGACTCAAACTCAGAACCTTCTTACTGTAAGGTGACAGCGCTAACCACTACACCACCATGCAGCCCTAGTATTGTTATCATAAGAATTTTATAATCCTCCTTGACACCTTTCCTTTCCGTCACCTCGTGACGTTTTCTACTGAGGTCAAGGAACAGTATATAGGAAAAGACCATAGGAAGGACGATCTGCCAATGAAATGCTTCCGGGTCATACTCAGTCAGGAATCTCCCTAAGCAAATTTGACAATTTGACCACAACCTAGGTTTTGTAAAGTCTCAGGGCGACACGGTGGTGCAGTTCTTTGCGCTGTCGCCTAAAGGAAGAAGGTTCTCGGTCTCAAAACACTGTTTGAACCACCCAGTGTGGAGTATGCCAGTTCACCGAGTGTCTGCTGGGGGTTCTCTCCTCGGGTTCTCCGGCTTCCTCCCACAGTCCAGACACATGCAGATTGGGGTATTAGGTTGATTGGAGACTCTAAATTGACCATAGGTTGGTTGTCTCTGAATGTCGGCCCTGTGATAGGTTTGGCGAGCTGTCCAGGGCGAACAACGCCTCTCGACCGTTGAAGGATGAAGCCATATAGATGATGGATGGATGAAAAGCCTCAGAGCTGTTGGCAGATTCCGTCTCCTCTGTTGCTGCTGATGTTACAGGCAGTTTTCATTGGCGGGGCAAACTCCTGAGATCTCAATCATTACATACAAAATGAACGTGGTGTGATTCAAGGTATAACTCAGGGGATTTTTTTATCAATAACAATATTCGTTCTTTTTTGATTTCATGTGTGAAAGTTGGAAAATAATTATCATGGACAGAAATTCCACAGATACTTAACGCCTGTTTACCGGAGAGACAGTTGAATCAACTTTGAGGAAAAATTGAAAATTCTGCCCAGCAGCATCCTGTGTCCTGGTTTCTCAGGGAATATTTGGATAGATTAGCATCTTCTTAACCTCAGTATTTTAATCTCATGTTTTCACATTCAAATGCTTCTCAGCAAATATTTGGGTTTCCATGAAATGATCTATTATTTCAGAGAGAATTACTTAATTAATTATTTGTTTGAAATGCACTGGGAAAACGACATGGTTCAGCTCCCGAGGGAATCATCACCCTGGGTTCTAACTGTGGCCTGAGAAAGTGGCAAATTCTCGTCCAATGAGCTCCTGAGTTTTAATGTAACACTTGCTAAGCTTTGAACAGTGAAATCAACATGTATTCAGGGCATCAGAAGTGAACATTTAAGAGTCAGAGATCAGACGACCAGACGGAGGTGGAACGAGGAACAACAACAACACGTCTGAGGTGAGTTCTCTTCTGGAAAAAAGATCATTTTGATCAGAGATTTCTGGGGGAGAAAACATTTACTACGTTAAATTAATTTTACATTATGACAGGTGTTATTGACAAATAATACAAACATCATTCACACACGAGATCAACAGCTTTTATCCCAGCAGAAGCTCAGGTTTTTTCTTTACGACTTGTACATCAAAAATTAATAATTTCAACATCAGAAACTAGTGAAATATCTGAGACTCGAAACAAAAAAACCCTGTTGTTTGTGGTAACAGAGCTAAACTGTGACTTTTCCAGTTGATATTCCAGTTGTGAAGAGCTGTGACAATCTGAGATCGGAGTCATGCGTCCTGTTGTGGTAACTGTCGTCCTGCTGGTGATCCTGATGTTCATGACGGACTCTGCAGTCGGTAAGAACACAGAACTAGAAGGTTTGAGAGGAAACGCCGTATCGCAGCAGTCAAAGACAGTGAAAAAAGGATGGATCTGCCCGTTTATCTGGCAACGGGATCACAAAACCAGCAACATTTCTTTGTTCTGTTCTGTGTAGCAGGAGAAAAAGAGAAGAAAAATTGCCAGAACTATTTCCCACTTGTACCATGTGGTTCTGGATGGTACCGGATGGACGGAAGTCGCTGTATGAAGAGAGCTCCGACCGCAGAAACGTTTGACGATGCACAGGTGAAGAAAACAAACACACCTGCTCAGACAGTCATAGTACATGAAGCTCAGCTGTGTTACATATTTTCATTTTTATTTCTTAATTCAGATTTTTATTTCAACAATTTGTTTTTCAAAAGTCTGTTTTTATTTCGATTGGGATTTTCCCCAATTAATAAGACTTTATTCATCAAGTTTTATTTCCTTATCTGACATTTTGGACAAGATTGTTAGACTGAAGATGAGAGAGCTGCGGCACCACCACCGTTATGAAATGTGATATTATGGAATAAAACATGTGTAAAAACACATGCAATAACATGATTATTTCATTATGTTTTAATTATACATTTAACACCGAACACATGATGAAGTAAATTACTTTTTCTGTTGTTTTCAGATGTTCTGCAAAAACAAAAGTGGTGATTTGGTGTCATTCAGGGGAAGAGACGACCTTATCCAAATGCTGTGTCTGTTGGTCATGGAAAACAATGACAAGGTTCCTCACTGGCTCGGAGCCAGAAAACAAGGGGTGAGCAGTGAGAGTCTCAGACTACGTCCACATGAATCTTCCTTCAGTTTCAGTTCTTATCCACAATGAAACAACACTTTTCTCCACAAAACTGAGCTTTTACAAAACGGCCTCCAGAGTGTGTAGATGTGAAAACTCCAGCTCCGCGTTTCAGTGTTCGAGGTCAACTTTAGTCGCCTCTAGTAAATAACTGAGATGGTTCATAGTTCACTGACACCAAACTGACTGGTTTCTCTTTTCAGGGTGAATTTCAGTGGGCTGATGGACGTGGACCATTGATCTTCGGAGGCCAACACAACCTCCTGAATGACCAGGCTGAGGACTGTGCAGCAATCAACAGTAAGTTAAAAAAATAATGGTAGAAAAAAGATTTTAATGTCAAACACAAGATGAAAACAATTGATATAATCACATTGATTTTTAGGAAATGATATAAAGTAGATCTTTAAAAAACATCTGGGCCAGTTAGGAAGCTGAGTCACACTGGACTGACCTTTTAGAAATATATATATATAACAGGTATAAACACATCTCCTGTCTCTGGAGTTTAGGAGCATCCATAAGTATTCAAGTATTTTTTGTATACAAATGTTAGAAATGAATCATGGATATTTAACCTCATAATGACCCTGAATCTTAATCTGGTTTATCCTTTTGCTTTTTCAGTCGGTGGTCCCTGGAAAGGTACATCATGTTCAGCAACAAGGAACTTTGTGTGCCAAAAGACTATGTGATCGTCATCTCCAGATGATGAACCAGCCTGCTTCACTGTAACCTCTGTGAATGCAACCTTTAATATTGTTTGTAATAAATGTTCAGCATCAGAAAACATTTGATTTGGTTTTTTTATTTGTTTGTGTCCAGCAGAATGACAGTTGTAGCCATTGTACACGTACTGCAGACTGAGCCTGACATACAGTATAATTACCTGATTAGTTTCATCTGGTTTCATAGATACATACAGCTGGGTGTCGTCTGCATAGCAAAGTAAATCCATGTGGTGCTTTCAGCTTTGGTTAGTTTTATAATGTCTCTAATAACAGCAGGACAGAGACGACAGAACTGTGTTTAGTGTAGATATTGATAAAGCAGAGGAACCAAGTCCTGCTGAATTTAGGTAAATTGTCATTGTCTGTACTTTCTATCCTGTTGTAAGAAACAGAGATTTAACCGTGGTCCATAAACTCTACACATTCACCTAGCTGCTGATAAAATTCCCAATTCATAATCCTGATGTAATGTGACAAAATCAACAGAAACCTGGTTAATAACAGCAGCTCTGCTGTGTGTTTGGATATAATGACATTTAAAATGAATGATCACAGTGATAGTTTAAGGTTGTTGGACATTGTTCAGTTCAATTCAATTTAATTTTATTTGTATAGCGCCAAATCACAAGATATATTTTCTCAAGGCACTTTACAAAGTGAGTTATATTACAGTTACAATATTACAGAGAAAACAAAACAAATCCAAGTTAAATGTCAGTTGTCCTCGTACAAACTGAAACACTGAGCTGGAGCTTTAACATCTTCACAATCTGGAGGTCGTTTTCACTGTTCACAGTTTGATTCTGGCTCCGATCCCGTGTTTGATTGGATGGCAACTAGACACATCAATTTGTCAGAGTCCACTTTTATATCTGTTCATGACATTTTCTGGAGGGGTGGGGCTTGACACAAAGTTGGTTGCAGTTTGCAACTTTACCACCAGAGGCCGCCAGAAAAAAATACAATATTTACACACTTGCGCTTTAACTGATATGGAAAATGTGATTTTTTTTTTTTTAAGACAGTTTAAAAAATGAAGCTAAACTAAACATGACTTAAACTTAGTAGTTTATTTTTATCAGGCTTGTATTATCACATCAATTAAATTTTTTTAAACAATTGTGGCATTTCATGACTGGGTCTGACCCTAGGATCAACTCATTTTATTTATATTAAATATAGCACTGAATCATAACCTCAGAGCCCAGAGATCTACAACAAGAGCAACTTCACAAAATATTAGTAAAAAAGTCATAAATGTCCAAAAAGTCAAACAGCAAGCTTTGCTTGGGAAGTTTCCTAAATCTTGAAATGACCCGGAAGTATTTCCTCAGCACCATGATAAGAGCTGTTCGCATAATCTAAATGCTTAGGAAAGGTGCTTCAATGCTTCCTTTCCTATCTCCTTTAGCATAGGGTATATTGGAGCTTCCTACTACGTGACGCGCCATGCACGAATGTAAACGATTAAATCCGAAGTAGTAGAAGAAGAAGAGGAGTATGAATATGACCCATAAGAGACGTCATCATGGTATTTACTGTTACGTATGAATCATTTACATCTGATGTCACAAGGTGGTAAAACAGTATAACATGCTGATGGAGTCGCTGAGTTTTTTTTTCAGAAATGTGTAGTTTCACCACGGCAGAACCATCAACAACATCCACCTTCACATAATGATGTAGTTTAGTGTCAGTGGAGTCGCATTCTCTGAGCAGCGCTGTCGGCTTTTTCTAAGTCCCATGAATCCTCCTTTACACCTTTCCTTGACCTCATGACGTTTTCCATTGAGGACAAGGAATAGTGGATCCTTCTAGGTCATTTCACTCAGTCAGGAATCTTCCAAAGCAAATTTGACAATTTGACCACAACCTAGGTTTTGTAAAGTCTCAGGGCGACACGGTGGTGCAGTTCTTTGCGCTGTCGCCTAAAGGAAGAAGGTTCTCGGTCTCAAAACACTGTTTGAACCACCCAGTGTGGAGTATGCCAGTTCACCGAGTGTCTGCTGGGGGTTCTCTCCTCGGGTTCTCCGACTTCCTCCCACAGTCCAGACACATGCAGATTGGGGTATTAGGTTGATTGGAGACTCTAAATTGACCATAGGTTGGTTGTCTCTGAATGTCGGCCCTGTGATAGGTTTGGCGAGCTGTCCAGGGCGAACAACGCCTCTCGACCGTTGAAGGATGAAGCCATATAGATGATGGATGGATGAAAAGCATCAGAGCTGTTGGCAGATTCCATCTCCTCTGTTGCTCCTGATGTTACAGGCAGTTTTCATTGACGGGGCAAACTCCTGAGATCTCAATCATTACATACAAAATGAACGTGGTGTGATTCAAGGTATAACTCAGGGGATTTTTTTATCAATAACAATATTCGTTCTTTTTTGATTTCATGTGTGAAAGTTGGAAAATAATTATCATGGACAGAAATTCCACAGATACTTAACGCCTGTTTACCGGAGAGACAGTTGAATCAACTTTGAGGAAAAATTGAAAATTCTGCCCAGCAGCATCCTGTGTCCTGGTTTCTCAGGGAATATTTGGATAGATTAGCATCTTCTTAACCTCAGTATTTTAATCTCATGTTTTCACATTCAAATGCTTCTCAGCAAATATTTGGGTTTCCATGAAATGATCTATTATTTCAGAGAGAATTACTTAATTAATTATTTGTTTGAAATGCACTGGGAAAACGACATGGTTCAGCTCCCGAGGGAATCATCACCCTGGGTTCTAACTGTGGCCTGAGAAAGTGGCAAATTCTCGTCCAATGAGCTCCTGAGTTTTAATGTAACACTTGCTAAGCTTTGAACAGTGAAATCAACATGTATTCAGGGCATCAGAAGTGAACATTTAAGAGTCAGAGATCAGACGACCAGACGGAGGTGGAACGAGGAACAACACCAACACGTCTGAGGTGAGTTCTCTTCTGGAAAAAAGATCAATTTGATCCAAGTTCTGGGGGAGAAAACTATTTTATTTCACCTATCACAGGTGTTATTGACAAGTTATACAAACATCATTCACACACACGATCAACAGTATTTATCCGCCTCAGAACCTCAGTGTTTTCTTGAGAACTTTTATATTAAAAATAAATTATTCAACATCAGAAACTAGTGAAATGTCTGAGACTAGAAACAAAAACCCTGTTGTTTGTGGTAACAGAGCTGAACTGTGACATTTCCAGTTGATATTCCAGTTGTGAAGAGCTGTGACAATCTGAGATCGGAGCCATGCTTCCTGTTGTAACCGCCGTCCTGTTGGTGGTCCTGATGTTCATGAAGAACTCTGCAGCCGGTAAGAATCAAATACAGAACACAGAACTAGAAGGTGTGAGAGCTAACGCATTTCATCAGTGAAAGAAAGTGAAAGAAACATTTTATGGATCCGCCCGTTTATCTGGCAACGGGATCACAAAACCAACAACATTTCTTCGTTCTGTTCTGTGTTGCAGGAGAAAATGAGGAGCAAGAATGCCAGGAGCATTTTAGTCTTGTACCATGTGGTTCTGGATGGTACCGGCTGGACAGCAGTCGCTGTGTGTTGAACGCTCCGACTGCGGAAACGTATGACGATGCAGAGGTGAATATAACAAACACACCTGCTCAGACTGTCGTAGTGCATGAAGCTCAGCTGAGTCAGATAGTTAGATTTTGTAATAATGTTTTAATTATATATGAAACACTGAACACATGATGACGAAGTAAATGATTATTTCTGTTTCTTTCAGATGTTCTGCCAAAATCAAGGTGCTAATTTGGTGTCATTCAGGGGAAGAGACGACCTTATCCAAGTGCTGTGTCAGTGGTTCATTGAAAAAAATGAAAGGGTTCCTCACTGGCTCGGAGCCAGAAAACAAGAGGTGAGCAGTGAGAGTCTCAGACTACGTCCACATGAATCTTCTCTCAGTGTCAGTTCTTAATCCACAATGAAACAACACGTTCTCCACAAAACTGAACTTTTCCAAAACGGCCTCCATAGTCTGTAGATGGTTCATAGTTCACTGACACCAAATTCACTGGTTTCTCTTTTAAGGGTGAATTTCAATGGGCTGACGGAAGTGGACGAGTGAGCGATGGAGGCCGTCGCAACTTCCTGAATGAACAGGCTGAGGACTGTGCAGAAATCACCAGTAAGTTTTAAAAAATGAAGGTAGTAATATATATATATATATATATATATATATTTGTGTGTGTGTGTGTGTGTGTGTGTGTATACACTGGAGTCACACTGGACTGACCTTATAGAAATATATACACACACACACACATATATATATATATATATATATTTACTATTGTCTTTTCTTGAAGAGAATTATGTCACTGTCATGTTTGCACAGTAAAGAAGGAGCTAACGTTTGCTTGAGAAGATTAAATATATTGTCTGAAGAAAATACTGAAATGAGAAAACAGAACATGAAAAAACACTAACAGAACCAGCAGCCCCTCCCACCTGACAACTTTGTCAACACGTCATATCTTTTCTGTTCCGTCCAAAACCAAAGAGCAAAAACAAAGGCAGTCACCACCAGACTTTCCCACTATTGAACACATCTCCTGTCTGTGGAGTGTAGGAGCAAGTTTTTTTTTCATTCAACTGTTAGAAATGAATTGTGGATATTTAACCTCACAATGACCCTGAATCTTAATCTGGTTTGTCCTTTTGCTTTTTCAGTCTATGGTTTGTGGAAAGGCATATCATGTTCAGCAACAAGGAACTTTGTCTGTCAGAAGACGGGGTGATCGTTGTCTCCAGCTGATGAGCCTGCTTCACTGTAACCTCTGTGAATGCAACCTTTAATATTTACTGTAATAACTGTTTAGCATCAGCAAACATGGATTTTTTCATTTCTGTATGTGTCCAGCAGAATGACAGTTGTAGCCATTGTACACGTACTGCAGACTGAGCCTGACATACAGTATAATTACCTGATTAGTTTCATCTGGTTTCATAGATACATACAGCTGGGTGTCGTCTGCATAGCAAAGTAAATCCATGTGGTGCTTTCAGCTTTGGTTAGTTTTATAATGTCTCTAATAACAGCAGGACAGAGACGACAGAACTGTGTTTAGTGTAGATATTGATAAAGCAGAGGAACCAAGTCCTGCTGAATTTAGGTAAATTGTCATTGTCTGTACTTTCTATCCTGTTGTAAGAAACAGAGATTTAACCGTGGTCCATAAACTCTACACATTCACCAAGCTGCTGATAAAATTCCCAATTCATAACCCAGGTGTAATGTGACAAAATCAACAGAAACCTGGTTAATAACAGCAGCTCTGCTGTGTGTTTGGATATAATGACATTTAAAATGAATGATCACAGTGATACTTTAAGGTTGTTGGACATTGTTCAGTTCAATACAATTCAATTTTATTTGTATAGCGCCAAATCACAACATACATTTTCTCAAGGCACTTAGTGGCACATAGTGAGGTATATTACAATTACAACATTACAGACAAAAACCCAACAAATCCAAGTTAAAGGTCAGTTGTCCTCGTACAAACTGAAACACTGAGCTGGAGTTTTAACATCTTCACAATCTGGAGGTCGTTTTCACTGTTCACAGTTTGATTCTGGCTCCGATCCCGTGTTTGATTGGATGGCAACTAGACACATCAATTTGTCCATTTTTATAGCAGTTTTTAATTCTAGTCGCAGACATTTTACTAGTTTCTGATGTTGAAATATTACATTTTAAATGTAAAAGTTCTAAAGAAAACATTGAGGTTCTGAGCGAGGTAAAACATCCTTGTAAATAAAATTGAATTGAATCTTACAGAGCTGACGGGACGTTATTTTAAATAATTTATTTACTTTACTGAAAGAAGCGGTTGATGAATAAACGAGGTGAGTTACACCATGTTGTGTTTGTGTGTAAATGTAGACGAACCATCTCGCAGCTTTTATGAAAACATGATTTTTTGTTCTTTCTTGTCACGTCACCGAGGAGGAATAAGATGTTGCAGGTGTTTAGGTTTAATGTGCTGGTGAGTAATTTCTTCCACGTTAATTACAGACACTCACGGCTCGACACCGTTTCCCTGCTGAATTAACCGAGAGGAACTCAGATTGATGCTTCTGCCCTGAAAACAACCGTCATTGTAAGCCACTGACCAATGGTGTGATGGTACAGTATGTGGTGGAGGGGGGGGGGGGGCAGTCGGGTGAGGCGGTTGTCATTAATATCTCCCGGAGCTCGGGTCGGACCCGGAGCGGAGCGGCGGCAGCTCCAGCACATCTTCATCTTCATCGACTGAGCCGCAGCTCACCAGACCAGCTGTGAATCCATCATGGCTATTATTACCTGCGGCTCCGCACAGCATCCATCACACACACACACACACACACACACACACACACACACACACACACACACACACACACACACACACACACACACACAGAGTGTGTTCTGTCTTTGTCTCTTTTCACACAGCTCTGTTGCTCTTTTTCCTTTCCATACTTACACACACATACATCCACTACGTGTATGACCTAAAACCGAGGTGCCGTTGAGCGAGGGGCTTTGGCTTCAACAGTGGTTTCATAGTGTAGTGGTCATCACGTCTGCTGTATGCGCAGAAAGTCCTAGGTTCGATCCCCAGTGGAACCACACGTCCGTCATGTTGCCACATACGCGTGAAACAATGACAATCGAGCAAACTTTTTAAACTGCTGAAACATGAAACCTCTCACTGCTCAGGTCATCGTATACGATCCAAAGACGCGGAAGCGCCTGTATATTTACAAGGTTTAGGATTTAAGACCGGACGGGAAACACAACTGAACGCAGTACATGATACTCTGCTTCCTGAAACCTGAGGAGCTGCTGCTGGAAAAAATTCACCAGCTTTGTTCACAGTTCTTCAAGTTGGAACAGTTTGCTGCTGAATGTTGGAGATAATGAACTGATCTAGAGTTCAGCTTCACTCTGGATCCTCTCACAGGAGATCGTAGCACCTCACCACAGTCACATAGAGACAGAACACAATCCTCCAGGTTCACACTCGCTGAACCATCAACAGAATCTACACGCTCAAGTCTGACAAGGAGAAGTTTGATTTGAGATCTTTCTCAGCCAGTGGTTTCATAGTGTAGTGGTCATCACGTCTGCTTTACACGCAGAAAGTCCTGGGTTCAATCCCCAGTGGAACCAAACATCGGCAACTAGCTTTAATGAAAACGCATCACATGAAAGTTTAGCTCAAGGTTCAAATATAGCTAATTACTTTTCACTCTTGCATTGACTTTGGATGTATTCTCATCTCATGGAAAATTTGCATCCTGTTTGGTGTGAACGCACCATGATAAGTTGCGGCGGGAGCATCAGTAAGATTTTGGCAGCAGGACTCTGTCCTACACCACAGGGCTGAAGTGAACTATGACGGGAACAGATGAACGTTCCAACAACCATGTTCCTCGACAAAGCTCAGCCATGATCACAATCCTGTACGTACCAACATCAAATCAGAAAGCAAGAAGCAATTGTATGGGTTCCATAGTGGAAGCAAACCTCGATTTTATGATTGAAGGAAACATGTGTTGAGCAACAGACCAGAGCAGATAGGAGTCGTCTGTGATGATCATTCCACAACGTCTGTGAACTTCTGTTTTTGTGCAAAAAATGTGAAAATATCAGGTACTTTTAGTCAAATGCTCGTTCATCAGCGGCAGCCATCTTGTTCGTCATGTCATGTTATAAACACCGGCCATTATCAGATAATGGGTTGCGATTGGAAAAATTTTCATTGGAGGGGATTCGGCGGGGTAGCTTCCTCTTTGCTTTTTTTTTGTTTTACTTCTATGATAGCTATCTGCCTCAACTTCCTGTAATTGGTCCGAGGAACCTGTTTTCACGCTGCTAACGAACCAAATCATAGTTCAGATAGTTCCGGACTGAGACCACCTCTTTTGGTATTACCAAATTTTGGTCCGTTGGTCTGGACCGTGGTCCGAAGAAACTTTCACACCTGCAATTTTGGACCAAAAGAGGCCAGCGTGAAAGTGCCCTTAAACCTCTTAGACGTGTTGTCAAAATCAACTACAATTCCCAGGAGCTTTCAAGACACCACTGGTCCTGAAGCGTCATCAGCTTTTATGCAGGTTCTTGCTCAGGTTTGCTTCGGATAAAAGCGTCTGACAAACGAGTGAATGTGACGTAGATATGAATTTGTTTTCCTCCTATGATTCAGTTTTGTCTCTTCTTGACGTTTGTTAAGGTGTCCTCCTGACGACAGAGCTACACTTCCTGTACGTTCAGTGTGTCCTGCTGTTGTTTGCTGTAAACTCTATACAAACAGCTCGTAGGCTTCGTGTTACATTAAGGTTTCATCAGCCAGATATCAAAGAGCTACAGAACAAACAAAAAGCGGGAGCCTGAACGCAGCGTTTGGTTCGTCTGCCTCTGGAGCACCGAACCGTCTGAGTAAAATCAAAAGGCCGGAGCATTTCTGTTCCAACAGCTGCCAAGAAATAAATAAAATGAAATAAATAAAGCCCAGCCAGACAAATCAAACGCAGCAGAATCCCATCAGAGGAATCTGAATCTGGAGCCAGAGAGAAAAGAGCATCCATCCATCGTCTGCCGCTTTATCCATTTAAGGGTCACGGGGTGCTGGCGCCAATCCCAGCTGACATTGGGCGAGAGGCGGGATTCACCCTGGACAGGTCCCAGCCTATCACAGGGCCACATACAGAGACAAACAACCATTCACTCTCACATTCACACCTACGGTCAATTCAGAGTCTCCAATGAACCTGACCCCATTCTGCATGTGTCTGGACTGTGGGAGGAAGACGGAGAACCTGGAGAGAACCCACGCACACACGGGGAGAACATGCAAACTCCACACAGAAAGGCCATGGTTGGTTTGAACCGGGACTCGAACCCAGAACCTTCTTGCTGTTCTCTGAGATCCGAGAGCAAACGCTCCTCTTCCTGCACCTCCACCTCATCTCATCACTTCCTCAAACATCACAAACGCTCTTCTTTCTGTCTGCGTCGCTCTCGTCCTGTGTCTGAGCGTCTCCGACGACACCCGAGGAACAGACGCCGCCCGAGCGTCGAGACGAGGACGGAGGCTCGTTAGGTCTTTGTTGTGCGAGAGGAGCCGCAGATGGTTTCCAGTCGAGCGTCTCCTCGTCCATCTGCTCCCGGCAGCGGGTGAGAGGTGACAACTCCGCCCACCGCGCCGTCACCCGGAGGCGAGGTGACAAACCAAACGCACCCTCTCGCACAACTCCACTTACATCATCATCACCCACACTGCGACCGCACGAGCACGTTTACAGTGTGAAACCTGAGCGACTCTTCTTCTTCCTCGGTCGACGGTCGTGAACGAGGATGAAACAAGAATCAGTCCAATAAATGAGTCGGATTGTTTTCACCTAGATCCACTGGAATTATTCTCTGGGAAAATCAGTGAATTGTTTATTCTTGAAATTCAGATTTTAGTCTCGACAATCTGACTTTTTTACTCAACGTTCCGATTTAATTCTCGATTTCAGTGAAAATATTTTTTCACAATTTTAGAAAAAGAGTTAGAACAAAATTTCCAATATCCGTTACTTTGTCCGAATGTGAAGTTCTCGACATTCCGACTATAAGACAGAGAGGAATGGATGAGGGAGGAAGTACAGGAGGCATCAGTGTGAAGAAAGACGAAGCTTCTTCACTGAAAAAGCTTCATGGAGTCAGGAGCAAAGAGGATTCCTGTCTAGGAAACATCGTGAAGGAAGCTTTTCATTATAAAAGAGAAGAGGAGTAAAGCATTGAAGAACATGGAAGTACCGAACTCTGAGTTCAAGTGAAGTGGATGATTCCTAATTTCCAAAGCATGAATCAAGTTTCCTCGAACAAAAGCTACGAAGGAAACAAGAAGCGACCAAGTGAAGAAGGTGGATTCTTCCCAGTTAGGGAGGAAGAGAGGAAGAGTCAGACCACAGGAAAACTGAGGACCTCATTGACCTCCCGACCCCGTCCATGAGTCATCAGCTGATCCGACCGAAATATTTCAGACTTACAAAAATTCAATTTCCCAGAGATGATTCAGTCGTCTGGGCCGGAGGGAAACGACCAATCTGAGAGTGAGCGAACGTCACTCGGACTTCACTGAATATTTTGAAATGAACCAAATATTCCTGTGGACCACACTCACACACACACACACACACACACACACACACACACACACACACACACACACACACACACACACACACACAATGACAAACTGCTTTGTCTAATTTCTGTTTCCACACGGAGACGTCGTCAGTGTGTGAGTGATGAGCTGTGACATTATATATGTCATTATAATTTACATGGAAACGTCAACCTCCTGCACAGTGTGTGTGTGTGTGTGCGTGTGTGTGTGTGTGTGTGTCACATCAGTGACTATGTTTCTGCCTCAGGAGGAATTATTACACTCAGTGATTTGACCGCTGACAGTTGGTCATGACCTCGAGGACGTGACGTGTTCATCTCTGTGTCGGTCGTCGGTCTGTTGAGAGCAGGAGAAAGAACTCCTGGACAGATTTTCACTTGGTGGAAGGACTTGTTCCCACGTTAGTATCCACATTCCCGCTTCATTCTCGAAATGCAAAATGGGAGGAAATCTGGTCTTGGCACCGCAACATCTTCAGGAAAACATTT
>NC_061518.1:560000-570000 GCF_022379125.1 Scophthalmus maximus
AATATATTGCAGTTATACTCTTATGTTGAAAGGTCACAAACAGGATGTAGTTTGAGGACAGAAATAAGTTGACGAGTTAATATGTTGTTCTGTAATAAATAAAGTCCGCTCGAGGTTATGTTCATTACCAGATAGGCCTCGTCACGATAGCTACTTTTTGTTGCACGATATATCGCCCCAGAAATCATCGGCATAAAGGATATTATCGTCACTTTAAGACCTATTTTTGATATGGAATCATGTGAGCTCGCAGTTTAGCCTTATTGGTCGTTGCCCCGTGTGAGTCCAACGCGACTTGTGTCGCTGCTGAGAGAAATGTCATCCAAAGTTCAGACTTTTCGTTTAGGCCTCAGACAAAACAAGCGATTTGAAGAACAATGGTGCCTTTTAGAAAAATACTAAGAAATCCATAATTTCTGACATTTATTGGACCAATAGAGTCATTGACTACGACGAGAAACAGATTTCATGTGAACAAACAAGCACGCAGACACAACGGAGTTCATATTCATGTATCGTACCAGACGTCGTGACAGGCTCAGCTGCGCTTCCTCCCCCGTGTCCCAGGTCGACGCCCTCACAGGACAGGAGATGGACTCACCGACACACGTCCAGATATTTAGGCCGCTGGATACCTGGCGGACGCCGGAGGATCACTTTGATGGCGTCATTGGTAGTTCACACATGGCGATCGTGCGCTGATTTCCGAGCCCCTGATTTCAGGATTTGTTCACGAGCGGAAAACCGGACTTAAAATCGTGCCGATTAATCTGTGTGTGTGTGTGTGTGTGTGTTCATGTGTGTGTGTGTGTGTGTGTGTGTGTGTGTGTGTGTTCATGTGTGTGTGTGTGTGTGTGTTCATGTGTGTGATGCTGCAAACACATTCAGAGCAACTCTGAACTCTAACCTTTCACGTCAGCTTCAGAGTCTGACCTTTTGACCTTCCCGCGGAGGGAGGTCAACTCCGCTGTCAGTCAACGGCTGCACGACACGGCTGTTTCCTACGAGACGCATTTAATGAAGGATCATCAGCACCATTGTGTTTATGGACCTTTCAGTTGAATGCGATATGCTGAAATATACAATATTTATACAACAACAACAACAGAACAGATGAGCCAGAATCCTTTTGTCAATATAAAACTTTACAAGGTGCAGACCAGTCTTCATTCAGGAGGATCAACACAAAGTGAACTGAGGCAGTTTGAGTAAGAATCTTTGTGACTCTGAACAAACAGAGGTGATGAATGTATTTTCAGATTCAGATTTCCTTTCACATTCTGACAATATGATTTTCTTTGATTGTCCATCGTGGAACAAATGTTCATAAATCAGAGAGAACAAGAGGCTTCTTCTCTCCGAGGAGCTTCACAGAGGATCTGGATGTTTTTTCCTCCAGTGAATCGGTGACAGTTTACATTCTCTATAAATACAACTACAGAACATTTACAGTATATATATTATATTAGTATCGACTCTCGGCTCTGACTGACAGTCACAGTATCTACTCTACTCGTCTCTATTTCAGCTCACTGGGATTTTTTTCCCTTTTGAACAACTGTTACATAATCGACTCCGCTCCGGGAAAAATCGACAAAGCTTCATCTGACAGGCGAGAGGATGTGAAAAAGAGATCTGATGTAACATGATATAATGATCACACGTGTTTCTCCACATCATACATACAAACACAGAGGAATGTTGAATCCATCGCACGTCTGAAATGTGCTCAGGAGTTTTTCATCCTGCTGACCAACACACTGACGGACGGGGGTCACAACATACAGACCTTCTCAGGTCGGCAACAGAACAAAACCTTTCGTCTGATCAGTTCATCGTCAACTAAATGTTCAACAACATCAGACAAAGTCCAGAAAGCTACAGACTGAACGGTCGCTTCATAAAAACCTGACCTGTTTCCTCCGTTCATGTGTTTGGTTCCTCTGACCAACTTCTCTCTGTCATGCGACCCCATAAAAAGAACCAAACGTTTTTGGGAACAAAATGTGATTGAAATGATCAGTCGATTATCAAACAAGTGGCCGACTGGTCATGTG
Source organism: Scophthalmus maximus (assembly GCF_022379125.1). Lineage (NCBI taxonomy): Eukaryota > Metazoa > Chordata > Actinopteri > Pleuronectiformes > Scophthalmidae > Scophthalmus > Scophthalmus maximus. Next base: position 562,058 of record NC_061518.1, read on the forward strand.
CCATCAACAAATCGATTAATGGACACTAGTCGCAGGTCCAGTTGAGGGCCAGCGGAGTTGGATGTGGCTCTTTGCAGGTCACATCCACTTCTTCCACAACCAACTCATGAGAAACTCAGTATTTATGCAGATGGATTCATGTCTCTTTTCTGTTGCATTCCGTTGCAACAGAAAAGAGACAAACACAAAGATGATGGAAGAACAAAACATCTCTTGAAAGTTTCTCTCGACAGAACCGGGCCAGCAGAGTCCTGAGCAGCAGCAGGACATGAGAACAACCCCCAGAGGAGATCACACAGGATCACACTCGTCCTGTCAAAATAAAAGCTGGAGGCTGAAACCATCACAGCTCGACACTCAGCGGGTCGCAGCTCCGCCGTGTGGCCCAACTGTGAGTCACCGACCGCGGCTCGGCGAGCTCGCCGTGCCACGGTGCCGTGCGTCAGCGCGCGCGTGGCTGTGCGTAAAATCCGTGGTAGTCGAAGCAGCGCGGCGGAGTCTGCGCACACGGTGCCGGTAACAAGTCACCGACACACCGGCGGTAAGAACCGTAAATCGCCGGTCTCACCTTTGCTGGAGCCGGAGCTGCTGGGACGCCTGCCCGGCGTCAGGTGGCCTGCGCCGCGCCGAGTCTCCACAACCACCGGCGGCTCTGTGCGCGGCGGGTCGCTCGCCGAATCCTGCGGGGACGACTCCATTCGTGCACCGGGAAGAAGAAGAAGAAAAACAACTCCAACTAAATCCCTTCTCGGAAGTCCGTGGTTGGTCGAGGATCCAAGTCAACCGACGACAAACCGAGCGCGGCGCCGGCGGAGAAGCGCGTCCGTCGGGCGGCTGTCAGGAGCAGAGACGCCGGGGCTGAGAGGGGGGGAGCAGGGCTGAGACGGGGGGGGAGCAGGGCTGAGAGGGGGGAGCAGGGCTGAGAGGGGGGGGAGCAGGGCTGAGAGGGGGGGGAGCAGGGCTGAGGGGGGAGCAGGGCTGAGAGGGGGGGGAGCAGGGCTGAGGGGGGGGGGGGCAGAGAGAGGGGGGAGCAGGGCTGAGAGGGGGGGGGGGGGCTGAGAGAGGGGGGAGCAGGGCTGAGAGAGGGGGGAGCAGGGCTGAGAGGGGGGGAGCAGGGCTGGGGGGGGGGGGGGGGGGGGGGGGGGGGGGGGGGGCAGAGAGAGGGGGGGAGCAGGGCTGAGAGGGGGGGGAGCAGGGCTGAGAGGGGGCGACCAGGGCTGAGAGGGGGGGGAGCAGGGCTGAGAGAGAGGGGGGGGGGGGCTGAGAGAGAGAGGGGGGGGGGGGGGGGGCAGGGCTGAGAGGGGGGGGGGGCTGAGAGAGGGGGGGGAGCAGGGCTGAAAGGGGTGGGGGGGGGCAGGGCTGAGAGAAGTTGAAACTGCAACGAGCTGAGAACAGATAGGGGGTGCCAGCACAGAGAGACGGAGCCCCCCCCCCCCCCCCCCCCCTCAGAGCTGTCACATGAACATGAATCTGTTTTCATGTTCATGTGACAGTGAGAGATTCACCATCAAACACAAACAAACCAAACAAATTTGTGGTATCTGGTGGAACAGTGTGAAACCACAACCACCCGAGCGACCGACAGGGGACACTTTATGGTGGCGCACCAACGATTCCATTTTCATGTTTTTCAACGTGAACGCGACGTATTCTGGACCGTTTAGTTCAAAAGTCATATTCAACACGACGTAGAAACATGGAGACTCACAAGGAAGTCGGGTCACCTCATGAACTATATTTAACTCTTATATGAGTTATTGACAATATATTCAATTTCTGTTAATATTACACACTGTAGCTTTAAAAAAAATGGCTGATACCAATAATTATAGACTCCTACAGCAATCCCTAACCCTACTAGAGATGGGGATCGAACCGTTGACCTTCTGGTTAGTGGACAACCCTCTCTATCTCCTGAACTGCAGCTGGTTTCTTGTACTTTGTCCTACTAATGGAGTCACGTACATTTTATAATCTAGTAAAAGGAACCTGAAGGGGAAGAAGAATGGATCCCACCACCAGGTCTTAAGTTCTGCAGCTGTGTGGTCCGTCTATGGTCCGTGTGTTCTAATTCTATCAAACCACATGCAGCCTTATAGTGAAGCGTCGGGCGGAACAGGGAGGAGAGAACAACAGCGTTTAATCCTGAAGCTGTTTGCTGATCGGACAGAAACTGAACGCAGAAGAAAATAGGTCGACATAAGATCAGACAACATTTTTAATGAGAGTAAATTGGTTTCAGCGACAAAAACACACTTGTTAGAAGAAATTCCAAACAAAACCCAGAACTAATTATTTATTGTTTGCAGTTTTCTTTTTCTTTGGGACGCTGCACTTTAGGCCTGATAGCGTCACAGCAGCGCCACCAAGCTGTCACCTCCTCCGAGGCTCCTTCAAAGGCAGCGGGTCGATGTGTCCTTCCAATCTGATGCAACCTACAGTGGGACCCAATGTGTAGATCCGTCTCGGTCCAACACATTGGATCCCAGGATTCATTGCACACGGGCAACAAATCAGAGTCCGACAAACATTTTTATATGCAAGAGTCAGGATTTAACTCAATGGAACAGCTGACGGTAAAAATTAAAAAACAAGGGGCCTTACGAACTCCATGTTTGTTAAAATATTGACGTGTTCTTTTTCATTAAAGTGACCTTAGCTAGCTTAGCTTAGCACAAACTGCACACTCAGTGTTGTGTGGTGCCGTCTGCACCATGTTTTTTGTGTGTACGATTTACAGAGCCAGGGCTGAGCCAAAAGAATTGTATATAAAATGTCTTGGATTCAATTTGCGTACTGCCCCTTTACGTGAAGAGGCTTTAAGTAGCCGACGATGCGAAGCGAGAATTTCGGAACAAGCTGGTGACAGAAAGGAAACCCTCCGTGGACCAGAGCATCTCTTTTCTGAGAGCATCTGAGTTTGGACACCGCCAACATTTGAGAAAACTTAAACATCACCGCTAACGTCTGCTCGGCCTCAGTAGCAGTGATTCAGTTCATCAAATTGACCCGGGTCGGGTTTATGACACGACTGTTGTACAGTATAACACAGGGTAGAGTGTCATTTTCCCAGCATGCCATCTGATCAGGCGTATTCATCCATCAGAACTCCTGGTTCTCGTTTGGTTTTTGGACACCAACAGTTGTGTGTCCGCCTCCGTCTTTGCCTTTACATCATCAGATTCTTCCATCACCAATATTTCCCTCTTTGCCAAAAGCTTTCACAATGCCTGGGACATATTTAACGGGGAGGATATTGCTCCAGATTTCATCACTTTAATTAGCTCCGATGAAATAAAAGAGCTGGATAGGATGATTATTTGGAGCCGAGGCGGTTGGCAGTCGTCTGTAGCCGGCGGTGAAAAGCCTCGGGAACACGCATGTTACACTCATTTTAAATGTCCCTGCGGGTAAAGAATCAACCCGCCTGCATCACACTGCTGCTTCTTCTAAACTGCTCTCAGATCACACACACACACACACTCACACACACACACACACACACACTCACACACACTCACACACACACACACACACACACACACACACACACTCACACACACACACACACACACACACACACTCACACACACTCACACACACACACACACACACACACACACACACTTTGCATTTACAGCTCTGATCTGCTAGTTTCATCCATAAAGTCAGAGCTTTACCGCAGAGGAAGTTTCACACACAAGCTCCAAACTCCGAGGACGTTAAACATTGTACATACATATTGTATACATATTGAGGTCAGTCTGTAGAGTATGAGTTTTGGCTCTATGAACGAAACTTACCTGACTCGTGTTTAGACTGATGGGAAACTGCTCCACCAAGGCCCAACAAAAGAATCCATTAAATATGATTTAGTTTTTCATCAGCATCCATGAATTCTTCAAATTGGTAAAATGTCGAACAAAACCTTTTTTGTTTCATTGTTTACATTTGAGTAAAGTTTTGAGTTGTGAGTTAGTTTTGGTTAGAACTTTACATGAGAACTACGTCCTGTCGTCATCACCTACGTGGGCGTCGCGTCCCTGGACTCGACTACGATTGGTTTGGAGACGGGAGTGCTAACCCTCTCGGAAAATAATATTTGGCATTTTTTCAAGTTTTCATTTGATGTTTTTTGTCGAACATAATTGCAATGAAATATTTTGTCTCCTCTCAGGTGCTACCGCGCTCATTTTTACACTTCTTTTCCCGATTCCTTTTCTTCTTCAATTTCCTGTAATTGATCCAAAAGTCCCAACCATCCAAATAATAGTCTTCACACTGGTAACGAACCGGACCACGGGTCAGTTTGATCCGGACCGCGACCACCTCGTTTGGTCGTACCAAATTTTGGTCTACTGGTCCGGACCAAACAAGGAAGCTGTGCTAGCGCCCTTAGTTGTTCCTCGTTGAGTGAAATCATTCGGAAAGATCTTTGACATCTTACATGGGTTCTTCACTATGTGATACGGGTTCTTGAGAGGTTCTTGAGAGGTTCTTGAGAGGTTCTTGAGAGGTTCCTGACGAGGCGATGCAGTTCTTCTTTATGGGGTTACATAGGTTCCTGAGGAGGTTAGTCAGGTTCTTGAAGATTTTGTACAGGTACTTTCTGGAGGTTATTGGTTTTGTTGAGGAGGTTCCTGTGGTTCTATTGATACGGTTTCTTCATCCGGTTCTGTCTAGAAGAGAAAGGGTTCTACAGCTAGTCGACGAGCTTTCATAGCAGTTGGTTCTAGGTTCTTAAGGAGTTTATACAAATTATTTCGCTGCGATTGTCTCTGAGATCCTTGCTCCTTCCTGAAGTTCCAGGGGGTTCCCGACAGTATTCTTCAAATCATCCATCATAAAAATATTGTTCTCTTCAGGAGACCATATAAATTTAGTCTGTGCAAATCATCACATTAGTACGATATCATGAACAGCAGCAGCAGAGTGGAGCTCAGCGGCTGACGTCCACGTCTACTCGTCTTTTCACGTCAGAGCGGCAGGAGACATTTCCATAATATGTGTTGTTTTATAGTAATGTTTCCCTCAGCAGTTACACTGCAGTGACACAGGACACCACACTGGACGTTACACAGGAAACACACAGTTGCCGTTATGTGACTCCAGACCGACGATCACTCCTGAGCTTGCCACCGTCGCCTCTTCCTTCCTGACTACGTACAGGGTTTGGTTTGCTGCGTGGACGTAGTGTCCAGCTGCCGCTCGGCCCGGTTCACGCAGGATATACTGGGAGCTCGCTTGTACGTGTGAACTTGGCGTATAGACACACATCCCAGCATGCATTTCACATCAAAAATTGCCATCTAAGTGAGAGCAGTCATCTCTGTGAGCACTCTGATGATTTCCATTTCACACTGTAAAGAGAACTTTTTCAAATAAATATGAATTAAACAGAGGCGGTGTGTTTTTTATAAATTATATTAAAGACAACAGACGCATCAGGCGAGTCACATAAAAGTTATGTGGACTGAAAACTTCCCACATTGTTTCTCCCGAGCTGAAACATCACAGTGTGGTTCGACTGTGAAAAAATGTGGTTCCCATGTTCGTGTTCACGTTCATGTTCCCCTCGGGATGAACCTTTCACTCTGGTCTGATTTTTCTTTTGGCGCCATCATCAGGGCAACATTTGAATTCGTCCAACATCTTTAAAAAACTAGTTTCTGCCATTAGAGGAGCAATATTCTGTATATTTCTGAGAAAAACAAATGTTTGTCCCTGTGGCTCTCGGTTCTAAACCCTGAAGACGTCAGTTTTTATAATCTCCTCACAAATACATGGTTGGATTTTTCGAGTCTCTACACAAACGATCCCGGTGGAGCCTCGTTCGTCGACTGCAACAAACACACACAGCTCATTCGTCTCCGCTCCTCCAACATGTTTCCTGCTCTGATCTCGGATGATGAATAAAAGCCGAGCTGATAAAAAACTGCAGCGATCAGAGGAAACTGAAGCCGCTGCAGCTTCGTTCTTTCACAATAACAGCGTGAGTCTTCGTCAGATTAACAGCTCAGTTCAATAATTCAGCGCTCGTCTGTAAGCATGAATTATTGAGTCTGGGAGACAGTGTCCTGCACTGTGAAACCACTCGGAAGAGTATTTCTCCTCTTCGTCGTCTTTACATTTTTCTGAAAAAGTGGCGTTGGCGTTCTTTGCCATGGTAACGCAGCTGATGTGAGGATATCCGGAGCTTTTCTACCACCCACAGTCCGGAAAAAACTGTCGTACAGTTACAATATCAAAGAGACTTCTGAGGAATATAGGTTGTATCATTAAAAAAGAAAACCTTCTGACTCAGTTTGGTCTGAAACCAAAATTGCAGGTGTGAAAGGTTCCGTATGAACTGATTGAGAACCACAGGAACCTCCTCAACATAACCAATAACCTCCAGAAGCTACAGAATCCATACCTGTCCAAATCTTTAAGAACCTGACTAACCTCCTCAGGAACCTATGTAACCCCATAAAGAAGAACTGCATCGCCTCCTCAGGAACCTCTCAAGAACCCGTATCACATAGTGAAGAACCCATGTAAGATCTCAAAGATCTTTAGAATGATTTCTCTCAACGAGGAACAACTAAGGAACAACTATCACACCTTCCTTGTTTAGTCCGGACAAAGATTTGTTACGACCAAACGAGGTGGTCGCGGTCCGGATCAAACTGACCCGTGGTCCGGTTCGTTAGCAGTGTGAAGACAATTATTTGGATGGTTGGGACTTTTGGATCAATTACAGGAAGTTGAGGCAGAGAGCTGTCATAGAAGAAGAAAGGGAATCGGGTAAAGAAGTGTAAAAATGGACTAACCTCCTCAGGAACCTCTGTAGCTCCATAAAGAAGAACTGCATCGCCTCCTCAGGAACCTCTCAGGAACCTCTCAAGAACCTCTCAAGAACCCGTATCACATAGTGAAGAACCCATCTGACCTCTCAAAGATCTTTCAGAATGATTTCACTCAACGAGGAACAACGATCACACCTCCCTTGTTTGGTCCGGACCAATGGACCAAAATGCTTTGTCCGACCAAAAGAGGTGGTCTCGGTCCGGATCGAACTGGAACGGGGTTCAGTTCGTTATGATAGAAGGAAAAAAAGTACTGGGAAAAGAAAGTGTAAGAGGAGGACACAAAACATTTCATTGCCATTTGGTCCGACGAAACAATAAAAAGTCAATTTGATAAAACGCATGAAAATGCAGAAGTGTCTTAGTTATATTCTGAGAGCACAGAAAAGCATTTCCTGAGGAACTCGGGAAACACCGACGTCAGACGGACGCCCGTCCACAAACCAATCAGAGTCAAGAGTAGGTGATAACGACCGGACGTAGGTTTGTCATGTAAAGTCGCAAAACGGCATCGTGAAACCAAAACTAACTGGAGCAACAAAAAAGACAAGCGTTGGTTCGGACCTCGCTGTGAATCAGTGACTATGACGAATGTGCTGCTGGTTTCCTGTGAATCTCTTCTGCACGTGTCAGACGGGCTGACGATGAGAATCCATAAGAAACATTATTTTTTTTTTAAATTGGGTTTTGATTCGAGAGGACGATTTTCATGATGGTGACTTTTGTTCTGGTGTTTTCTTGTTGAACTCCGATGGGACAGAGCGGCTCAGATGAGAAGCCGCCGCCGCCGCCGCCGCCGCCGTTCCTGTAACCGGGACGGAACCATCTGCACATGAATCACTAACGAGAGTGTCACAATCATTTCATCACGCTCGGCCCTGATGAAACACAAACTACAAAGGGAAGTTTTAAAATTATAATGCCGTGCATTAGCACCCGCTGAATATTTCCTTTCCCCTTTTCAGCATTTTAATAAGTCGCGCTGCATAAATTTGCATTTTTTTGCAAAGGGCCTCTCGAGTCGGAGGAGACGAGTGGAGCGTGGTCGGAATGTGAGGACGGAGGAGGCTGAGTTTGAACGTCGTCAGTCTTATC
>NC_061518.1:580000-607500 GCF_022379125.1 Scophthalmus maximus
AAGACATGTAGATGTGAAGATTTGCCTGTTCAGATAAAGACAGGACTGACCGAGCTGAGCCGCAGTAACATCCTCTCACGTCAGATGACTTCAGCTGCAGGGAGATGGGAGCTGCCAACAACAGCGTTGACAACTTCATGGTTTCATTGCTTCTTTTGGCAACAACCAGGTAGTTTTCAGATACATATTGATGGAACAATAACAGCTTGAAAAGAGCAAATAGCTAAACAGTGAAATCTTTAAATGTCTTAATTATTATTATTATTGGCACTTAATTCATCACTCGCTGTTCTTTTCTGTGTTTGAACAGTGAAATCAACATGTATTCAGGGCATCATGAGTGTGTGCAGTGCAATGTAAGAGTCAGAGATCAGACGTCCAGACGGAGGTGGAACGACACCAACACGTCTGAGGTGAGTTCTCTTTGTCTCTTTGGAGGATTCTGGAAAACAAAAGGGATTAGATCTGTGATTTCTGGAGAACAAAAAACGCAAAATGCGCTTTATTGAATTTATTTCACATATGATTTATCTGCCTCAGAACCTCAGTGTTTTCTTTAGATCTTCATTCATTCATCGTCTACCGCTTTATCCATTTAAGGGTCGCGGGAGCCAATCCCAGCTGACATTGGGCGAGAGGCGGGGTTCACCCTGGACAGGTCGGCAGCCTATCACAGGGCCACATACAGAGACAAACAATCATTCACTCTCACATTCACACCTACGGTCAATTCAGAGTCTCCAATGAACCTAACCCCATACTCCTATTACAACGAGAACCTCACTCAATAAATCTCAAACCTCCACCGAGGCCCAACGGTCTCACCGCCGATTCTCCGGTTCAGGGTTCCGTGTACTGAGTCGAGCTTCACCGAACTTTGAAAACAGGCAGATGTGGGAGAAGGTTGTCGTCCCAGTCCCGACCAGACTTTGATGGGAAACCAAGATTGTCCAGCAGCGGCAGGAGATGCCCATAGATCCCATCTAATCACATCTATCTATGGGTTTAATAAAGTACTCTATCCATCTATCTATGGGATTAATAAAGTACTCTATCCATCTATCTATGGTATTAATAAAGTATTTTAATTATTTAAGAGATTAATAGAGTACTTAATTAATACGATTAATAAAATGCTCCATTTATCCTCTCATCTATCTATAGGACTAATGACACACTTAAATATAAACCCATGTCCGCCCTCTGGTGGTCACTTTGTAGAAGTGTGTACTCACTGATTTCTTCTCCTCTTCACCTTCCTCCGAGTGTGTTGACGACAGTACCAGTGTGTTGACGACAGGTGTTGACGGCAGTACCAGTGTGTTGACGACAGTACTAGTGTGTTGACGGCAGTACCAGTGTGTTGACGACAGCTGTTGACGGCAGTACCAGTGTGTTGACGACAGTACCAGTGTGTTGACGACAGTACCAGTGTGTTGACGGCAGTACCAGTGCGTTGACGACAGTACCAGTGTGTTGACGGCAGTACCAGTGTGTTGACGACAGGTGTTGACGGCAGTACCAGTGTGTTGACGACAGCTGTTGACGGCAGTACCAGTGTGTTGACGACAGTACCAGTGCGTTGACGACAGTACCAGTGTGTTGACGACAGTACCAGTGTGTTGACGGCAGTACCAGTGCGTTGACGACAGTACCAGTGTGTTGACGGCAGTCAGTCGCCACAACATCCAGCAACATGGCAGACGGTCGTCGTCCCGACGAGACTGTGATGGAAAACCAACAGTGTTCAGCGGCGGGAGATGGCGGGTCACCGGTGGCTTCTGCTGCTGCTGCTGCTCGGGACAAACCCGTGTGTCTGATCGTGCTGGGGATGGCGGGGTCCGGGAAGACCACCTTCGTTCAGGTCAGTTGGCTAGTGTGGCTAACGACGGCTAGCCACGTGAGTCAGGTAACAGGCAACGAGCCCAGAAACACGATGGTTTAAAAAAAGGTCTTAAAGTTCCTCTCGGACACCGGTGGACATTTCTTCACACGTGTGTCCGGTAACTGGACGTTTGCTGTAGGTTACAAATCAGTTAGCTGTATGTTGTTAACATGCTAGCTAAAGGTTCTGAACATGCTAGCTGTTGTATATGAACATGTTGGCTGTTGGTTATGAATCACATAAGCTGTTGATCATGAACATGTCAGCTGTTGGCTGTTAACATGCTAGCTGTGGGTTATGAACATGCTAGCTTTTCATTATGAACATGTAAGCTGTTGGTTGTTAACATGCTAGCTGTTCATTATGAACATGTAAGCTGTTGGTTGTTAACATGCTAGCTGTTCATTATGAACATGCTAGCTGTTGGTTATTGACATTCTAGCTGTAGGTTATGAATCACTTAGCTGTTGATCATGAACATTTTAGCTGTTGGTTGTGAATCACTTAGCTGTAGTATATGAATATGTTAGCTGATGGTTATGAATGTGTTAGCTGTAGGCTATGATCACTTAGCTGTTGATTATGAACATGCTAGCTGTTGGTTATGAACATGCTAGCTGTAAGTTATGATCACTTAGCTATTGATTATGAACATGCTAGCTGTTGGTTGTCAACATGCTAGCTGTTGGTTGTTAACATGTTAGCTGTTGGTTGTTAACATGCTAGCTGAAGGTTATGAATCACTTAGCTGTAGTATATGAATATGTTAGCTGATGGTTATGAATGTGTTAGCTGTAGGCTATGCACCAGTTAGATGTTGGTTGTCAACATGTTAGCTGTTGGTTGTCAACATTTTAGCTGTTGGTTGTTAACATGTTAGCTGTTGTTTGTCAACATGTTAGCTGTTGGTTGTCAACATGTTAGCTGTTTGTTAGCTGTTGGTTGTTAACATGTTAGCTGTTGGTTGTCAACATTTTAGCTGTTGGTTGTCCACATGTTAGCTGTTGGTTGTCAACATGTTAGCTGCTGGTTGTTAACATGTTAGCTGCTGGTTGTTAACATGTTAGCTGTTTGTTAGCTGTTGGTTGTTAACATGTTAGCTGTTGGTTGTCAACATGTTAGCTGCTGGTTGTTAACATGTTAGCTGTTGGTTGTCAACATGTTAACTGCTGGTTGTTACATGTTAGCTGCTGGTTGTTAACATTTTAGCTGTTGGTTGTCAACATGCTAGTTGTTGGTTGTTAACATGCTAGTTGTTGGTTGTTAACATGTTAGCTGTTGGTTGTTAACATTTTAGCTGTTGGTTGTCAACGTGCTAGTTGTTGGTTGTCAACATGTTAGCTGCTGGTTGTTAACTTACTAGCTGTTGGTTGTCAACATGATAGCTCTAGGTTGTCAACATGATAGCTCTAGGTTTAAGAACATGCTAGCTGTAGGATTAAGAACATGCTAGCTGTATGTTATGAACATTTTAGCTGTAAGTTTAAGTAAATACAATACAACAATACCGTTCCCGCCTCTAAATCAAGGATCCCTTCACATGCACGTGAGCTCGGGGGCTTTATATCAACCAGAATCGATGTCATGTCCGTTTTATCGACGGTAGCTTTTTTCTCTTCTCCAGAGGCTGACGGCTCACCTCCATAATCGGAAAACTCCTCCATATGTCATCAACCTTGACCCCGCTGTCCACGAAGTGCCCTTCCCTGCGAACATCGGTGAGGACCAGTCTATTACCTGGACACTCGGAACATGACGGTGGCTAACACGTGAAGTGCAGCACAGAACAGAGTAGAGCCGCAACAGTTAGTCCATTAATCGATTACTAATCTACTACCAAATGAATAGCCAACTATTTTGATAATTGATTAATCGGTTCAGGTAGTTTTGATGAAAAAAAGAGGCAAAACTCTCTGATTTCAGCTTCTTAAATATTAATATTTTCTGCTTTCTTTGCTCCTCTGTGACAGTAAACTGAATTTCTTTGGTGTATGAACAAAACATCATGTTGGGTTTTGGGAAACACGGTCGACATTTTTCTCTGTAACCGTCGTCTCTCCTCCAGACATCCGGGACACGGTGAACTACAAGGAGGTGATGAAGCAGTACGGCCTCGGACCCAACGGAGGCATCGTGACGTCACTCAACCTGTTCGCCACGCGCTTTGATCAGGTGACGGACAGACGCTCTGAATGAACCAAACCAAGGCTGCGAACTCTGTCAAAAAATACAGCTATTTTACAGTTTTACCCAAAGTGTAGATGAGATATGTTTGGTTCAAAGGCCTGAGCACATTTTATCTAAAGGTCTCAACTTTTTTAAACCAAAGCACAGACGTGTTTTGGTCTTCTTTTTAGTGAAGAAACCAAATGTAAACGAGCACAGACCAGAAAACTAGCTCACATAGAATATCAGTACTGAACATAGACTGTATTCATAGACTTGCATGAATTACGCGTGCGGCTTTTCGTCGCTGAACCGGAAACCACGATTTCCTTGTCAACGGTATATGTGAATCTTTAAGCACCTCACGATTCGATTTCTTTTAAATTCAGAGGGCTACGATTTGATTATAAAACGATTATCGATGCATCTTGATGCATAAAAAATTAATTCTATACATGTTTTTTTTTAAATCATTTTGTTTTGGTCATATTTAAAAATAAACATCCATTTCTTTCCATTATATTTTGTAAGTAGTAATCAATGGAAGATATATGTACATTGGAAGGTTATATATGCCAATATATTTCCTTGCAAAAACAACAACTACAACAAATGTGCCTGTCGCAGCAAAAAAAAAGACTTCAACGTGTTCTACACTTGACAACAGTAATAGCTGCTCGTGTCCACAAATAAATAAACACTCCTCTTCCAACAAAATCCACCTGTTATGGGCAATGAGCATAGAATCCCTGAGTCCAAAAAAACAAACCTACATTGAGCTGTAGCCTACATAGCAAAGGTGCTTAGCTGGTGGAAGCTGAACGTTAAGCGGCAGCTCTTCATGCAGCGGCTGCCGGTCGAATCATTCCAGTCGGTTGCTCTTGTTTAGCCATGCCAACAAGTAGCTTACAACGTAAACACGACACAACAATGTAGTAACGTAGTTTTCTAGATTGGAAGTAAATTATTTTTTCAGGACGTAACAACATCTGGTTTCATTTTCCAGATGCTAAAATCACAACAAACTGAGCTGAGATTATATATGTGATTATATATGTGTGTGTGTTCCTCAGGTGATGCATTTCATAGAGAAGAAGCAGCAGAATCACAGGTCAGTATCAAGTCGCAGCTGGTCTGAAATCTGTCACATCCGACCACGTGGACGTCGAGTCGTCCTCGTCTGATGACAGTTTCCTGTTTGACGTGTACATGTTGGCAGGAGCAGCAGCTGATTGCTCTTGAATTCCAGCAAGTGTCGTCATGAGTAGTTTTTATATCGTTTCAATTCACAATCATGGAACAGAAAAAAAGAGTAAACAAGAAAATAAAATAAAATCTTCATAAAAAACGATTGTTAAAACAACTTATGAAGAGTAAAGAAATATTTTCTTCATGTTTCTATATTTAGAAATATTTTGGATCAAACTGTTATGTTTTTATTGAGCAACTTTTTTTGAGTTTTTAGATTAACACTATTCCAATACTTTTATTATCTATTATAGTTTATTGAGTCGCATAACTTTTTTATTAATGACAACAAGAAGTAGTGAATGAAGTTTGTGTGTCGTTGTGTCTGATGACCTTTGACCTCTGCAGGTACGTGCTGATCGACACCCCGGGTCAGATCGAGGTCTTCACCTGGTCGGCGTCTGGAACCATCATCACAGAGGCTCTGGTAGGTCTGAACGCTGTCGCTTGTTTCTATACTTCTTCCATGTTTCACTTAATATTAATTAATTTGTGTGTGTGTGTGTTACAGGCGTCAACCTTCCCGTGTGTCGTGATCTACGTGATGGACACGTCCCGCAGTGTCAACCCCGTCACGTTCATGTCCAACATGCTCTACGCCTGCAGGTACAGTAACACGCAGAACTTTGAACTGTCCAGACTTGCTGATGTCGTCGCAGTCGTTTGTCGGGGAGAGATTTTATATATTTATATTAACAATAATCCTGAAATGATAAAAAGTCATCTAAAGATGATGTACAGTATGTTTTATATACTGTGTTTAACGCACCTCCTCCTCCTCCTCAGTATTCTCTACAAGACCAAGCTGCCCTTCATCGTCGCCATGAACAAGGTCAGTGAGGTCACTTCCTGTCTTGCTGTGTGACGTTTCTCCCGTCGTGTTGACGTTGACTCATCGACTCGTTTGCTCGTCTGCGCAGACGGACATCATCGACCACAGCTTCGCAGTGGAGTGGATGCAGGACTTTGAGGTCTTCCAGGACGCCCTGAACCAGGAAACATCGTACGTGAGCAACCTGACGCGCTCCATGAGTCTGGTGCTGGACGAGTTCTACACCGACTTGAGGGTAAGAGGATTAGCCATGTAGCAACATGCTAACCTGTTCCGGCTCAGCGTTAAATGACGCAGTTCTGTCCTGACGGCGTTGTCCATGCGTCTGCAGGTGGTGGGCGTGTCCGCGGTGACGGGAAGGGGATTGGACGAGCTGTTCGTTCAGGTGGAGGATGCCGCCGATGAGTACGACAGGTCAGTGGGTGGGGCTAACGCTCTTACTGTTACGGAACAATAAAGTAATTTACAGAATAATTAAGTTATTTATAGCTTTACTATGAATTGTAGTCGTTAGTTTATTTTGATTATTTATTATATATATTATATGTCCAGCTTGATAAAATGGAGGCTTTTTAGACTTTGATAAACTGTCACATCTTGTCTGCTTCACGTTTTCTTTTCTTTTTCTTCTTCCTCAGAGACTATCGGCCAGAATACGAGCGACTTCGCCGACAGCTGGTGAGTGTGTCTGTCGTGTGTTCCTTTTTCTCTCCGTCTTCTTTAAAAAAACCTCTGTGTGTCTTTTAACCGTGACGTTCTGTCCCGCCAGGCCGACGCCCAGAGCAGGAAGCAGCAGCAGCAGCTGGAGCGACTCAGGAACGACCTGGGAGCCGTGGACATCGGCAGCTCACCTGCCGCAGGTAGAACCCACCGACTCCTCAGAACACATCCCTGAAGAGAACTCAGTCGTTTGATGATATTAATGATAAGGGAAGATTTAATAATCATTCGTTATTGAAAACTTTATTCTTCACGTGTTGAATTTTGAGACGTTCACACAAACCCTATATTGTAAAACACAAGTAAAAATCTTTGACGGATCTGAAGAAATAGTTCCTACATGATGATGATGATGGTGGGAGGAAGAGATGCACAGACCTGACTGATTTACTGATGTTTGACTTCCGTCTTTACTACAATTCTGTGGAACCTGATCTCATATTGTTTTTACACTTGGTCCAATTTTCATTTTCCAATTTTCTTTGTCATATAAATTCAGTGTCTTTGGATTATGCACAAAAAGAAGAAATCTAATATCAATATAAAAGTTAACAGCGTCACCTCGGCTGTTTTCTGACAAAGTGACTAAAACTTTGGATGAGAACAAAGTCAACATAAACTCTTTAAAGAGAAGATTATTCTCAGCTTCGACCCAAAAGCCCCGAAATTCTGATAAGATCCTGTGGAGTCGTCGTAACTGACGCTACAGATCCGTGAAAACTTTTCAATTCAAAGTTGACTTTGCTCTTCCTGGTTTCCTGTCCCCTTAGAGGTCTCTGACATCACGGGCCCTAGTGACCTCATCATGATGCGCGGTAACCGTGACGATGACGAGGACTCAGAGGAGGAGGAGGAGAGTGACACGGACGACATCGACCACAGCGGTGAGGAAGTGAAAAAAAACATCTGCTGTATTTACAAAATGATACAGAGCTCAGTCACAATAAAACTATATAAAATCTATTAACTATTAATAAAACTATCGAACTTTCCTGCCTGGAAACTTTAGATTTAGTCTGAAACAGAATCTGTCGGTTCTGATCGTTGCTTCTCTGTCTTTCAGCTACGGAGGAGAGCAAAGAGGGCGACGCCTTCGGGAACTTCCTGAAGGAGAGGAAGGAAGTGGTCCAGGTCCGAAACAGGAAGGGCGCCGTGCCCGAGGGTCACTGACATCTGACCTGTGAGGGAACGCTGGGGGGAACAGATAACATGCGGACGTACAGGAGATGTCTGATGATGAACTGAGCTTCCTGTTTGATCAGGTGACCTCTGACCTCCACTCCTCCTACCTGAAAATATAAGTTATATTTTTATATCAGAGCAGAATCTTCTATTGTTCTTTCCTCTTGTTTTTTTTTCTTTACAGTTGTGACTTTTGTATGTAAAAAAAATAAAAAATAAAAAGAAAGGATGAAATAAAAAACTTTTAGTTCAGACACTCTCTTTGTTCCCATCACATTTTTCCCTCCTGACTTCGTCCTATTGATCCGTGACGGGACTGACGGATCAATAATAAACCTGATCAACTGATCTGATCCAGTTATAACTGAACTCTGGTCTGAACAGAGTTTAATAAAATGAATCAGAAGTCATCCCAGTCACACAACGCTGATGTTTATTATATTGTATTTATCATGACGTCATCATGATGATGTCATTTATACCACATGATGAGGAATCGTTGATTAATCTAAATGATCTGTGTCTCTAATCGTATCTTTTACAAAGTTAAAAACATGATGTCATTTTCTTTCATTCTGATCCATGAATTATTCCTGTTAAAGCTACAGTGTGTAGTTTAGAAGAAATTATTCACAGAAATTGAAAACTCTGTCCATAACTGTCTTCATATCTGAGTTATATGAAAATTTTTATGAATTTTCGGGTTTTTTAAGCCTATTTGCCGATAAAATCATTTAATTTTAAAATGTGATACTTCGTCTCTGATGCAGCCGCCGTCACGACTCTCTGGACTTTAGCAATGTCTCGTCCATGTTTGTTTGTTCAACTTCATAATGATGCTGCTGATACAGTAGCTCCCTGCACTTTGTGTGAATTAAACATACTGTGTTATTCAAAATCTTAAGATCATTTGACACTTTACAGCAGACGAATACTGGTAATCGCCCTCTAAAATTAGTGATAATCGATATCGGTCAATGATGGACAAACTCCCACAAGCATCAGGAGCAGTTTGTTCTCTGATGGTTCTGATTGATCGGTGACGTTCTGATGGTTCTGATTGATAAGTGAGGTTCTGATTGATCAGTGAGGTTCTGATGGTTCTGATGGTTCTGATTGATCAATGAGGTTCTGATGGTTCTGATTGATCAGTGAGGTTCTGATGGTTCTGACTGATCAGTGAGGTTCTGATGGTTCAGATTGATCAGTGAGGTTCTGATGGTTCTGACTGATCAGTGAGGTTCTGATGGTTCAGATTGATCAGTGAGGTTCTGATGGTTCAGATTGATCAGTGAGGTTCTGATTGATCGGTGAGGTTCTGATGGTTCTGATTGATCAGTGAGGTTCTGATGGTTCAGATTGATCAGTGAGGTTCTGATGGTTCTGATTGATCAGTGAGGTTCTGATGGTTCAGATTGATCAGTGAGGTTCTGATTGATCGGTGAGGTTCTGATGGTTCTGATTGATCAGTGAGGTTCTGATGGTTCTAATTGATCAGTGAGGTTCTGATGGTTCCGATTGATCAGTGAGGTTCTGATGGTTCAGATTGATCAGTGAGGTTCTGATGGTTCTGACTGATCAGTGAGGTTCTGATGGTTCAGATTGATCAGTGAGGTTCTGATGGTTCTGATGGTTCAGATTGATCAGTGAGGTTCTGATGGTTCTGATTGATCAGTGAGGTTCTGATGGTTTAGATTGATCAGTGAGGTTCTGATTGATCGGTGAGGTTCTGATGGTTCTGATTGATCAGTGAGGTTCTGATGGTTCTAATTGATCAGTGAGGTTCTGATGGTTCCGATTGATCAGTGAGGTTCTGATGGTTCTGATTGATCAGTGAGGTTCTGATGGTTTAGATTGATCAGTGAGGTTCTGATTGATCGGTGAGGTTCTGATGGTTCTGATTGATCAGTGAGGTTCTGATGGTTCTAATTGATCAGTGAGGTTCTGATGGTTCCGATTGATCAGTGAGGTTCTGATGGTTCAGATTGATCAGTGAGGTTCTGATGGTTCAGATTGATCAGTGAGGTTCTGATGGTTCAGATTGATCAGTGAGGTTCTGATTGATCGGTGAGGTTCTGATGGTTCTGATGGTTCAGATTGATCAGTGAGGTTCTGATGGTTCTGATTGATCAGTGAGTTTCTGATGGTTCTGATTGATGAGTGAGGTTCTGATGGTTCTGATTGATCAGTGAGGTTCTGATGGTTCTGATTGATCAGTGAGGTTCTGATGGTTCTGATTGATCAGTGAGGTTCTGATGGTTCTGATTGATTAGTGAGGTTCTGATGGTTCTGATGGTTCTGATTAATCAGTGAGGTTCTGATGGTTCTGATTGATCAGTGAGGTTCTGATGGTTCTGATTGATTAGTGAGGTTCTGATGGTTCTGATTGATCAGTGGGGTTCTGATGGTTCTGATGGTTCTGATTGATCAGTGAGGTTCTGATGGTTCTGTTTGATCAGTGAGGTTCTGATGGTTCTGATGGTTCTGATTGATCAGTGAGGTTCTGATGGTTCTGATGGTTCTGATGGTTCTGATTGATCAGTGAGGTTCTGATGGTTCTGATGGTTCTGATTGATCAGTGAGGTTCTGATGGTTCTGATGGTTCTGATGGTTCTGATGGTCCTGATTGATCAGTGAGGTTCTGATGGTTCCGATCGGTGGAGTGTTGACAGAAGCCGACTCTCTCCACAGACGGAGGCCGTGGTCGTTCATTCATGTCTGAGCTCTGAATGGTTCCAGATCCGCCGCCGCCTCCTCACTGGCTGGGATCCTGCAGCTGAGTCACTCTCCGCCTCGCTTCCTTCAGTCTGTGGGAAAAACACAAGAACAAATTCATAAAGTGCATAAAGATCTTCGAGTTGACGAAGCATGCAGAGAAAATAGAACCAGTGAACTTCAGTTCAGGTTTGTTTCTGATGAAGAAATCTGCAGCAGACGACGACGACGTGTCGGATCCCGAAGGTGAAGGAGAAACGATTCTCTCAGATTTTTACATTATATTCATTTTCCTGATGCTTTTTGTCCAAAGCGATTAACAGTTAGCGAGGCATCGACCCCCGACCTTCTGTACCTAAGTAGGCGGTGTAACCCACTAAACTGTACCAGGAAATAATGAAAAACAATCAGACACATCCAGTGAATTGATTCCGTGAGTGTGTGAGGTTCTGTTGATGTTGTAGACGTGAGCTCTGCTCAGAGATGTTCTAGTTTTTATCATTATCATACCAGGATGTTAAATAATGTAATGAGAATAATATAATAATACTAAAGCTCAACCCAAACAGGTTTCACACCAAATAACTTTCTCTTGTTGTCAAATTCTCACAAGGAAAAATTAAAACAGCCGAGGGTTTTCTGTAACACGAGGAAAACAAAGGTACGACTCTCTCTACCTAAAACAACAGTTTATGTTTTCAAAGCAAGCGTGAAGAAAAAGAAAAATTACAATGCACATACAGTAGCAGTGAACTGGAATAGAGTTCTAACTCTATTGTTGTATTTAAATATACATATTCATATATGAAAAAAGGTCAAGCTATATTTAGAAATATGAACAGGAATTTGTTGGATTTTTGTCTTAAAAAGGCTGTTTACATATAGATGTACACAGGTGGGTAAATATATATGAAGATAAAAATATATCAGTGTGGACATTGCAATCAAATAAAGTTCACAGTAGAAATAAAGGAAAGGACGGTCACTTCACAAATCTGCTGCACTTTGTTGGATTTTCACTCATCAGGTACAGAAGTTTTCTTTGTCTTTGTTTTCAAAATCCTTTTGGATGTTTTCAACCTGGGGAAAGTACAGTATGTGTCTGTGATGTACAGTTGTACAGTTGGAACGTGTGTTATCTCTCTCTGTCAGTGAATCACCTCCTCTCACATTCAGCCCACACTGTTCTCTCTCTCTCTCCCTCCTCCTCATTGGTCCACCGACACGACCAACAACAGAAACAGTCACGACGTCTCGCCGACACAAACACAACACACAACTGCTGAGAGTCACACACACACACACACACACACACACACACACACACACACACACACACACACACACACACACACACACACACACACTCACACATGTACACGCACGCACACACACACACACTCACACATGTACATGGTTGTGTCAATGAAGGATGTTCTGATCATTTATGTTTCATAATAATAATATTTCTAGAATCACTGCTCACGTGAGGATTTGTAGACGTGAAATAAACAATTATGTTTAACGAATTAAGTGATGTAAATGTTCGATTAACTGTGTTTGTATAAATGTTCTTGTCTTATTGATCAAACAGCTTCACACACACATTAATAAAGCTCTTAATCTGCGACTCATTGTCCTCACTCAGGCGTCAGGGGGTTGAGGGTTCTGTGTTTTGCCCACGGACACTTCAACAGGCAGACTGGAGGAGCTGGGGATCAAACCACCGACCATCTGGTTAGTGTCACAGCCGCCCAGACTTCATTAAAAAACCCTGCAGAATGTTTAGGAGACCCCGGTCTTCACGTAAACCCCTGAAGAGATGATCAAGAGACCCCGGTCTTCACGTAAACCCCTGAAGAGATGATCAGGAGACCCCGGTCTTCATGTAAACCCCCGAAGAGATGATCAGGAGACCCCGGTCTTCACGTAAACCCCTGAAGAGATGAACAGGAGACCCTGGTCTTCGTGTAAACCCCTGAAGAGACGATCAGGAGACCCCGGTCTTCATGTAAACCCCTGAAGAGACGATCAGGAGACCCCGGTCTTCATGTAAACCCCTGAAGAGAAGATCAGGAGACCCCGGTCTTCATGTAAACCCCTGAAGAGATGATCAGGAGACCCCGGTCTTCACGTTAACCCCTGAAGAGATGATCAGGAGACCCCGGTCTTCACGTTAACCCCTGAAAAGATGAACAGGAGACCCCGGTCTTCACGTTAACCCCTGGAGAAATGATCAGGAGACCCCGGTCTTCGCGTAAACCCCTGCAGAAATGATCAGGAGACAGAATAGACGATGTGATGACATCACTGTGTTGAGATCGCTGCAGTGACCTCATTGTCGATGACATCATTGCTGAGAATCAGAGATGATGTCATCTTTTCCCGTTAGTCTGCCGCCATTCTTCCTCGAAAGCAGAACAAGCCCCGCCCCCTTACTGTCCATAACACACCTCTCTCTATTCTTCATATTCTGTTCTGTTTCCACTCGACGAAGACGAAGCTCTTTAATGAAACATTCTGCTGAATCCTTCATCTCATCTCACACACACACACACACACACACACACACACACACACACACACACACACACACACACACTGTCTCTTAGCTGATTGGCTGCAGGTGACATCATCAGTTGGCATGTGGAGGTTTCTCTTGCTCCACTTTGCTGCAGCCGCTCACTCACCACACACACACACACACACACACACACACACACACACACTGCAGCTGCATTACATCATCTGGTTCATTGTGAGGAGGGGAGCAGGCGGGGGAGTGTGGTGTGTGTGAGGACACCCTGTTCCACTGTGGTGCATTATGGGAGCTGTAGTCCTCAGCTGTCAGTTGAGTTCCTCGTGTGTATTTAATGAAGGTGGTTGAGGTCTCACACACACACACACACACACACACACACACACACACACACACTCACACACACACAGACAGACACACACACACACACACACTCACCCCCTCAAACACACACACACACACACACACACACACTCACCCCCTCAAACACACACACACACACACACACACACACACACACACAGACACACACACACACTCACACTCACACACACACAGACACACACATACATACACGCACACACACTCACACTCACACACACACACACACTCACCCCCTCAAACACACACACACACACACACACTCACCCCCTCAAACACACACACACACACACACACACACACACACACACAGACACACACACACACTCACACTCACACACACACAGACACACACATACATACACGCACACACACTCACACTCACACACACACACACTCACCCCCTCAAACACACACACACACACACACACTCACCTCCTCAAACACACACACACACACACACACACACACACACACACTCACTCACACACACACACACTCACACACACACACACACACACACACACACACACACACACACACGATGAGTAATTCATTGTCAGACTATAAATTTAGTGCTGACATTTCCTCAGAAACACATTCAACCAACAAACCAGATCAAACCGGATCTGTTTTCTTCTGAAACTATATTTAATACATTCAGATTCTGTCCGTGTTTTGGAGAGCTGCAACAGTTATTTGATTAATAAATGAATCACCAACTATTTTGATAATCGGTTAATTGGTTCAAGTAGTTATAATGAAAAGAAAGAGTCATAATTCTCTGATTTCAGCTTCTTCCATGTGAATATGTTCTGGTGTCTCTGATCCTCTGTGATCTTTGGTGTGAGGAGAAACAAAACATCATGGTGGTGGTTTTGGGAAACGTCCCGAGCGCAGGACGGACTCAGACACTCCGGTGCAGCGAAGTGACTTTAGTGATGCTGAGGTCAAAGATACAGGCTGGAGGTCAGAGGTCAGAGGTCAGAGGTCTCCGCCTCCAAACAAACTCCAGGAAAAACAGTCATTTGAAGCAGCTTCACCGTCGGTGAGTCTCTGACGAGTCGAGCTGCCGACGACGTTTCTCCGAGTCCAAAAACACCAAACAGAGGAGACGTGACGCCACCGGCCGGCGAGCGAATGAAACGCACCCTCACCGTGATAAAAACAACACGTTTCTCTAGTTTTAAAATGAAATATAATATATAATCTTAGACGTTTTAATGAGGAGAAGTGACAGACGGAACATTTAAGACTTCATGAATAAAAACTGTCATGTTGAATTGTCGGATTATTTTGTATTATAATGAATTATTTATTTTTATACAACCTTTTAAGAAGTTTGTATAAAAATGTAAATATTATATCATTGACTTGTTTTCTGATTATGATTCCAAATGTTTTCATCTTTGAATTAATTCATTTACTTTTTCTTTTCTGATGTTTGTTCTCATTGCTCAGTAAAAATGATCATTATTCTGAAGAAGAGCTTTCTGTCAGGATTCCTCTGAACCTCCTCCTCCCCCTCCCTCTGCCCTGCTGGACCAATCGCAGGCCGGTATCCCTGCCGGCCAATCGGATGGCTGCGGGGTGATGTCATGGCAGCAGGCTGCCGTTTGGTGCTGATGCTGCCGAGCTGCAGATCTTCAGTCTGAACAGAGAGACGAGAGACGAGCGTCGCTGCAGGGTGAGTCCACACACACTCACACACACACACACACACACTCACTCACACACTCACATGTCTTTCAGATTATTTATGTTATATATATTATATATATATATATATGTGTATTTTTTATTGTCTGCATGTTTGCAGCTGCAGCATCTTTTCAGGTCAGAGCAGAAATAGATGAAAGTCAGTTTCAATCTCCAGTTTTTCTTCTTCTTCTCTTTTGTTTCATTCGCTGCTTCTCTTCATCGTTTTCATCTTTTCTTTGTTTCCTCTTCGTTGCAT
Organism: Scophthalmus maximus; assembly: GCF_022379125.1. Taxonomy (NCBI): domain Eukaryota; kingdom Metazoa; phylum Chordata; class Actinopteri; order Pleuronectiformes; family Scophthalmidae; genus Scophthalmus; species Scophthalmus maximus. Next base: position 595,626 of record NC_061518.1, read on the forward strand.
TTGTTGTTTTTTTCCTTTTTCGTTCTTTATCCATGACGAGTTCAGTGTCGGAGCTCGTCTCTGCAGAAGCTGCTGCGCTTACTGGCAAAACAATGACATCATCGCTTAGTCCCCCCGCACGCACGCACACGCACACACACACATGCACGCACGCACACGCACACACACACACACACGCACGCACACACACAGTAAAACATATAGATGATGGTTTTATGCATGTTTTTCTGCAGAAAAACGAGATTTAATTTGCATATTTTCTGTTTGTGGTTCAGCTCTTTAGATGTGAACCACGTGACGTGATATTTGTTTTGCTGTCGGATGTAAATCTCGTGATCGACGATCTGAACCGTAGGAATGTTGCTTCTGTTCACCTCACGTTTCTGTGAATCTCCTGAATTAATTCGTGACCTGGAGGTTCGTGTTGAGGAAACGTTCGATTGTGACTCAGAGATGTTTGATAAGTTTCTGTCTCTCCGCCTCTTCACACCTCAGAGGAACTGTTTCAATCTCCCACAAGTCACTGCTGCTGCCGCGGAATCAATAACAGATGATGATCTCATTAATGCAAATGAATCATCATCAGTTCCAAAAACACGAACCATCTGGAAAAGAATCTGTTTCATGAGCTAAATCTGACCTTTCAATCGAGATGATATTCAGTTCAATCATCAACTAAACTTTGACAGAAAATGAGGGATGTGAATAAACAAAATATTTCTTTAATCCTGCAGATTTTTGTTCTGACTCGCAGATAAAATAGAACAAACGACCAAATGATGCATGAGATTAAAAAGACGATGTTTAAAAACTTCCCTGAGTTTTGTCTGCCAGGCAGAGTTTCCTCAGAGGTTGTTTTCCTCCCCGCACGTCTGCTCAGGTTCCTTTGGGAACCTGAACTCATGAAGTGTCTCAGCTCAATCGACCAATCAAATCAGTCAGATTTTATTTGTACAGCACTTTTCATACAAACAATGAAACACAAAGTGCTTTACAGGAAACGCTGTCGTGCATCTCATGAATTTGAAATGAGGAAACAGGCAGAAAAAGCCAAACAAATAAATTGATAAACGATCAAATAATAAAAGAGATGAGAAAAGGATAAAGATTAAACCAAGATTAAATAATTAAATGCCAGAAGATGTTCGAGTAAAACCCGAGATAAGAAGTTAAAACAATTGAATGAAAGAAATGAAAACAGAATGCAACAGATTTATAGTAAAACCTGTGTGGAGTCTCTCTGCTGCCCCCTGGTGTTCAGGAGGATGTCTGACTCCGTCTCTGTCTCTGTCCTCAGGACCAGACTCTACCTCACCACAGTGTCTTCGACAGGAACCCGCCGCACGATGACTCTCACAGGTGAAAACTGAGCAGCAGCTGTTTGTTCATGTCAATATTAATTGTGACTTGTGCTCGAATGGTTCGGCTCAACTTGTTCATTCGTGCCCGTTTCAGCGTATAAAGAGAAGATGCGAGAGCTCCCCCTGGTGTCTCTCTTCTGCTCCTGCATCCTGCCTCAGCCCAGAGACGCTGGCGTCGACAAGAAGGAAGGTCAGTGACTCCATCTGATCGCTCTAATCTGATGGCTCTAATCTAATCTGATCACTCTAATCTGATCTGATCACTCTAATCTGATCGCTCTAATCTGATCTGATCACTCTCATCTGATCGCTCTAATCTGATCATTCTAATCTGATCACTCTAATCTGATCATTCTAATCTGATCACTCTCATCTGATCGCTCTAATCTGATGGCTCTAATCTAATCGCTCTAATCTGATCACTCTAATCTGATCGCTCTAATCTGATCACTCTAATCTGATCTGATTACTCTAATCTGATCTGATCACTCTAATCTGATGGCTCTAATCTGATCACTTTAATCTGATCGCTCTAATCTGATCTGATCACTCTCATCTGATCTGATCACTCTCATCTGATCACTCTCATCTGATCACTGTAATCTGATTATACTCTTCTGATTCACAACCTCACATCAGCCTCGGGGCGACTCCACCTGGAGCTTTCAGCTGCACTTCACAGTCTTCATCAGTTAGGGGTGTTTGCTCAGAACTTTACTCCTGTATCCTTAAGAATTTTAACCACAAAATGAGCCAATTAAAATACATCTTCAAAACTAAAAAAACACCTAACACCATCTATCACTTCTGATTTTAGTAGTTTCTTGTTTTGAGGTTGAGGTTACTCAAACCTAATTTCAAAGAAAATACCCTGAGGAGCAAATTTGATTTTCAACCGTAGTGTTTTAGTTTTAATATTATATAGTGTGTCGGTCCAGCAGCTTACTCCCATGTCTCATTGTACAGTTTCTCACATCCAAGCAAAAACTGGAATTGTAGCGGAATAATCCCAAACAGGATCAATGTCGAATCATATCAATGAATGTCCAGTCCGTGGTCATTTCATGTTCTCGTGTTCTGCTTCTCATCAGGCGTGGTGGACTTGAACCTCTGCAACATCCGGGACATGGAGGTGATCGAGCTGAGCAAGCGGGCGAGCGGCCAGGCCTTCGAGGTCATCCTGAAGCCGCCCACCTTCGACGGCGGCCCCGAGCTCAGGGCCACCACGCCGCCTCGCCAGAAGCCGTCGCTGGAGGAGATCCAGAAGAAACTGGACGCCGCCCAGGAGAGACGGAAGGTGAGTGACGGCGTTCTGTGGGATTCATCCTCCAGGGAACATGAACGTCATGAAAAACTGGGGATGGTCTTAAAACGGATCCCTGAGGAGCACCATGAGTGCTGCTCGTGTAATTATCATCTGTTCAGCTCACAGCTCTTTCTGCCAGATCTCTGATCAGCAGGAAGTCTGCTGCCTGGAAACTTACTGGTCCGTTCGGAAACAAAGTTACTGGAAAAACCACAGAGAAACTAGAGTTTACGCTCGACAGAGTCACAGTGCCGAACAAGAGACCAGATCAAATCTGACAGGAGTTCTGTTGGGCTCACTGTAAACTGTTCCTCTGTCTCCCTCTAGTGTCAGGAGGCGGAGCTGCTGAAGCACCTGGCCGAGCGGAGGGAGCACGAGCGGGAGGTCGCTCAGAAAGCTCTGACCAAAGAGCGTCAGGAGCATCGCGCCGACGCCGACAAGCAGCAGCGGCAGATGATGCACCTGAACGCCTCGCAGGAGCGTCTGCAGGAGGACAAGCACAGTGTGGAGGTGAGGAGGAGGAGTTCTGTCCAGGTCCATGTTCCTTCCACCGAGTTTAATGGAAATCTGTTCAGTAAGTTCTCAACAGGATTCACACGTGACTAACTCCGCCCTCTGTCCTCCACCTCCAGGTGTCTTGATGGCCTGATCACAACACAAGCTGAACTTCATTTGGAAGCCATTTTGGATGAGCTGGGGGTTTGAACCCGGCGCTGCTCCGACTGGGAGACTGACAGGAAGTGACTGAGATGTGTGAGAGAAGAAGACGGAGGAGAAGAAGAAGAAGAAGGAGAAGAAGAAATCTAAGTGGGCGACTCGGGGCCGAGTCCGACTGCTCCCCCGAACGTCCAGGACTCTTTTTAAAACGAGATTGAACTAGTGAACCCGAAGGAGCTGCTGCAGATTCAGTCATTATCCAGTGGTTCACAGGGGTTTCACTGTGCTTTGTTGCCATGCCAACAGTGCCAACGTGTTCATGTGCGTGTGACTGTGCATCGATGGATGAAAAGTTGTTCCCCACCAAACCAAACGAAGGCGGACTCGAACCCAAACGGACCTCTGTCAAACGGCTCCATCTGCTGGACAGTTCAGATCATTACATCTACTGTCAAACACAACAACAAGGTTCGACAGGTCTGACCGCTGTAGTGTGGCTCTTCAGTGACGTCTAGTGGCAGCTGTAGGGAAGTGCAGCAACATCAGCAGGTGTTGCCTGCTTGTCACAGAGGTGGAGTCCACGAAACGACGAGCAGGTTTGAGATCAGGTCCAGAACTAGAGCGGTGAAAGGAAAGTCTGGACTTGGATGAGACCAGACTGTCATAGGTGAGAGGAGCGAGACAAGTCCGGGTCAGACCAGAAGAAAACAGATGAGTCCGAGTCGAAAACACCCACGAGGCCGTAATTTGTCTGTAAATAATAATAATAGATTATATTTATACAGCGCTTTTCAGGGACTCAAAGTCGCTTAAATAAACTGGAAAAAAAAGAACTTGAACATAAATCCTTGTGGTACCATAGAAACCAATTTTGGAAACATTTATTTCACATCAACTCTGATGACAACGTACGAACATTAGTGACGAGACGTTAACATTTGCTTTGATGCATCAACAAACAGACACTTAGCTCATGTGGCTAACGTTAGCTACATCACAGGTTGCTACAGTTATACCAACCGTCCTGATGATGAATGGATGAATCTCATTGATGAACAACTGATAATCGATCGTGTACAGTGTTTACAGCTGCAGTGGTGTGTGTGTGTGTGTGTGTGTGTGTTTGTGTGTGTGTGTGTGTGTGTGTTTCCCTGGCAATGTCAGTGTGTAAAGGAGTCAGGGTGTGATGATGATGATGATGATGATGATGATGATGATGACGACGATAACGACGATGTACAGAAATCACATTATATTTTAACTCGTAAATAAAACAATGACACTATTTGTGCTCAGTTTCTTTATTGAACCACGTTCAGCCTTTGAACCATAAGTATGTTAATATTAATATTACATCACCAAAAAATACCTACATCGGATCAAAATCATTTAAATAAATCACAATTTAAATTAACTTAAATTAGGCATAAATAGGAAACAGTACATGAAACACCTCCAGTAATAATCTTTGTGTCTAAACTTCAGAAAGTTCAGTTGTGTAGTTTCTCAAATTTTTTTTTTCTTCTTCTTAAAAAATAAAATATGATACATTTTAAAAAGTTAAATAGAATATTTGGTCAAAAAAAGTTAAATTAAGTGTAAATAATTATAATTTGTGAATTATAATAATAAATATTCAGCTATTCATGAATCATCTAAAGATATTAGCTACTAATCAAAAGTTACAACCTGAGTTATTTAATCTATGACATTAGAACTGTAAGAAACTGTTAGATGCCAATGTACGAGCAGATTAATGAGGGATGTGCTCCCTTCTGTTTTATGTTTTTTTCTTTTCAAATTGAATCCTTTTCAGCATCAGTTTTTTCTGACATCACTGGTCTTCCGTACGAGAAGCCCCTCTGCTCTCCGCTGCTCTTCACTGTTGCTGTTGCACTATGTGTCGGACGCAGGTGCAGCCCACCGCCATGAGGCGGGACTCCAGCCTGTAGATGTAGCTGTGCCCCGCCCTCGCCGGCTTGAACCGCCGCAGCAGCAGCACCTGGTGCATTATGGGCCTGGACTCCAGGCTGCGGTCCTCCTGGCCCTCGGAGTCCAGGCAGCCCTTCAGCAGACAGCGAGCCTCCGACAGGATCCGGGGGAAGAGATCGTCGTCGTGGGAGACGCTGAGGATGGACAGAGGGGGAGAAGGGTCAAAATGTCGCCTTTAACTGTACGATTAAAGGACCATTACACAGTTTTATTCATTCTAACTCTGTTTGTGCGTGTGTGTACGTACTTGTACGTCCACGGCGAGATGGAGGAGTTCTCGAGCGGTATGATGTTTGTGGTAGGAACCAAAGCGCTGGTGTCCAGCTGCAGGGGGACCGTTTCTACCGCGGCGGCGCCGGCGTCAGACTTCCTGTGTGTCCTCCCTGAGTGATTTGATTTGATGCCTGCTTTCAACATGGCCGCCGCCTCCGTCGTCATCATCTGCATCATCATCACCATCATCATCGCCGCCGCAACGGCAGCCTGAGGAAGAAGAAAAAGGAAGTTTTATTTTTTGTTCTTTATATTTTCAGTGTGTAAAAAAATGTTTTTTTATTACATTCATCATTTATAGGAATGTGCTTCACGAAGACAATATTCGGCGGCTAAAGATGCAATATATTTACCTTCACTAAAAAGCATAATGTAAATGTACCGCATATTTATTATGTTTATCACTAAAGTAAAGTACAGTTCCACATAACATCATGCAGATGTGCAATTATCTATTATTCATGTACTCGATTTTAAACACTGTGTGTGAAGCTTCCAAACACACGAAACCCATTGTTCTGGAGTAACGTCGAGATTTATGAATTTTAAAATTTAAAATTTAAATCTAATAATAAAATCATCATTAAAATCACCAAGGCAGAATTCTTACCGTCACTTTGGAGAAGCCTGATGTTGAAAACATTTTGAATTCGCCGTCGTCTTCTTCAGATTCTTTGAGCAGATGATGTCAGCAGTGCGAAGGTTCCCCGGGCTCGGCTGGAGGTGCAGGTTCGACAGTATTCGTCTCTGACTGATTGAATCGTTGTAAAGTCGCAGGTCGTCGTCGTCGACTTGTTCACTGGAGCTCTGGATGTCGCTCGAAGCTTTTTATCCTGATCACGCTGGTGTTGGCCTTCCTCTGATGATGTCACCCTCTCTTTCTTTCTTTCTTTCTTAACCGCACAAACCAGACTGCATCATAATTGGTGACCCACTTTCATATTCAACACAGTGGTGAAATTATTCTGCACGAAAAAGTTGCAGGAGATTTTTTTAACCAGGTCGTCGTTTCCTCCGCGGGTCCCAGTCTTTAACCTTTGAAACATCATATTTTATAACATTATTTATGATTGTAATTTGTCTTCATCGTGAAGCTTCCTGACATCGTCATCCAACTGCTGGCCGACGTTCACAGACAACTCTGGGAGCAGGAGCGGCTTCAATTTTAGATTTGTTCGTTTTCTACTAATTCTGTTGGAAATATAATTTTTCAACATTATCATGTCTCCATGATACACAGACTGTAATTAAAGATGGACGAGTTGAAGCCAAATCCTCCTGATCGCCCCCTGGTGACTGGCTGCAGTACAGGTCATAAGCCCCGCCCCCTCCATGTCATGTGAGGTCGTTCTTATCACTGATGTTTGTTCACATGTTCATGTTTCTGATCACTTTGCTTCACATTAGTTATTTGATGATATAAAAACTGAGGCTGAGACGTGATGATTGACAGCTGACACTGATTCACGATTGGTCAAGAGCGTGTGATCGTCTTTATATACAGTCAGTGATCGTCTTTATATACAGTCAGTGATCGTCTTTATATACAGTCAGTGATCGTCTTTATATACAGTCAGTGATCGTCTTTATATACAGTCAGTGATCGTCTTTATATACAGTCACTGATCGTCTTTATATACAGTCACTGATCGTCTTTATATACAGTCAGTGATCGTCTTTATTTACAGTCACTGATCGTCTTTATATACAGTCAGTGATCGTCTTTATTTACAGTCACCGATCGTCTTTATATACAGTCAGTGATCGTCTTTATATACAGTCAGTGATCGTCTTTATATACAGTCACTGATCGTCTTTATATACAGTCACTGATCGTCTTTATATACAGTCAGTGATCGTCTTTATTTACAGTCACCGATCGTCTTTATATACAGTCAGTGATCGTCTTTATATACAGTCAGTGATCTTCTTTATATACAGTCAGTGATCGTCTTTATATACAGTCAGCGATCGTCTTTATATACAGTCAGTGATCGTCTTTATTTACAGTCATCGATCGTCTTTATATACAGTCAGCGATCATCTTATATACAGTCAGTGATCGTCTTTATATACAGTCAGTGATCTTCTTTATATACAGTCAGTGATCGTCTTTATATACAGTCACTGATCGTCTTTATATACAGTCACTGATCGTCTTTATATACAGTCAGTGATCGTCTTTATATACAGTCACTGATCGTCTTTATATACAGTCACTGATCGTCTTTATATACAGTCAGTGATCGTCTTTATATACAGTCAGCGATCGTCTTTATATACAGTCAGTGATCGTCTTTATTTACAGTCATCGATCGTCTTTATATACAGTCAGCGATCATCTTATATACAGTCAGTGATCGTCTTTATATACAGTCAGTGATCTTCTTTATATACAGTCAGTGATCGTCTTTATATACAGTCTCTGATCGTCTTTATATACAGTCAGTGATCATCTTTATATACAGTCAGTGATCGTCTTTATATACAGTCTCTGATCGTCTTTATATACAGTCTCTGATCGTCTTTATATACAGTCAGTGATCGTCTTTATATACAGTCTGTGATCGTCTTTATATACAGTCACTGATCTTCTTTATATACAGTCAGTGATCGTCTTCATATACAGTCAGTGATTATCAGTCTATGGTACAAATGCAGTAATAAGTTTTTATATATTTTTAATATATAACGTCAGTCTGTGAACGTCTCCACAAACCTCAGTCGTCCAGCTGTGAAAGATCTGAGGTCAACATTTTCTCCACGTTTACTAGATTGGCAAAAAATGTTTTTTTCTGTTAACATATGATAATGATGTTTGACTCACGTCGAGTCAGATTCTGCATCACAGCTATTTTGATGTCACATCTGTGCTGCATCGGACAAACTTCAACAATCTGACATCACAGGGTTCTGGTGCGGGGGCCCCTCGCCCCCCCGGGCCACCCGGGCCCCCTGACTCACTCGGGGGTCGCCCCTCTTTCTTCACCCCTGCTTGAGATTATCTTTCTGCTGACTTGTCTCTGTCGCATCATGTGATGCAGGAAGTGACCTGGTTTACTGTGGCGATGTTGCAGCCTCATCACAATGCTGTTTGTTGTGTGTGTGTGTGTGTGTGTGTGTGTGTGTGTGTGTGTGTTTCTCAGCCCACGCTGCAGCTTCTCCTCTGACCTGGTTTAACTGACGGCTCGAAGCTTATCACTGATCTGAAGGAGACTTCCTGCGTCGGGTTGCGCTCCGTCTTCAAACCGCTTTTAATCTGGATGAAATATCTCAAGTCAGAGTCTGAGTCAGAACCTTTTTTATATTTATTTTAATTCTTTTATTTTACATTTCTCACTACTTTATGAATTTTATTATCACACTTTCCACTGAACTTAACTTAACTTAACTTAACTTATCTGCACTTAATTTATCCTATTTTAATCTTAATCTTAACTTAACTTGTCTTAATTTAACTTATCTTAAGTTAACTTAAGTTAAATTATCTTATCTTAACTTATCTCATCTCAACTTCTTAACTTATCTCTATGTTAACTTAAGTTAACTTATCTTATCTTAACTTATCTTAACTTATCTCATCTCAACTTCTTAACTTATCTTAAGTTAACTTATCTTAACTTATCTTAACTTATCTCATCTCAACTTCTTAACTTATCTTGAGTTAACTTAAGTTAACTTATCTTATCTTAACTTATCTTAACTTATCTTAACTTATCTCTCAACGTTCTACTTCCTGATTGGTTCCCATCCGTCACCACTTGGCGACCAGCGCTGAAGGCGAAGCGTCGTTCACTCTTATTATTTCAACTTTAGTTTAAACACGTACTGTTGTTTCTCATTCGTAGTATTTTCTGTAACTAATCGTCGACACACACATGCTCAGTTTACGTGAATGTTCTTTTTCAGGTGGACGGAGATAAATACTGATACGGAGACGAACGTTTAAAAAAAGAAACAGAGTCGTGTGGACGGAGCCTTAGTTTCTGTTTTTCATGCAACATCTCATCCTCTCGAATGACATTATGATATAACATGAATTAATAAGATACAACTCCCACTATTGAACATATCGATGAGAAACACGTCAGATGCTCTTGACGTTGGGCCGCGAGCGATCGCTCTGACCATCGAGGATCTTTGTGTCGGCAGAAGAAGTGGACATTCACACGAACGAGCTTCGCCGAGCTCAAACTCGTCTTTAACCGACGGTAATTCCCTCCTACGGTATGGTTTTCAGGATCGGGGAAGACTTGGCCGACGCTTCCTGCACGTGGTCAAAAGCCCCGACGCCGCTGCCGGTAACCAGATACAAATCTGATGATTGATCGGGACGCGCCCGGGCCCCGTCTCAGGTTTCCTCTCTGGGGAGCGAGGCTGACGGCTCAGAGTCGACCACATCACAGTCGAACCACAGGAAACGCCCCCGCCGTGATGTCACAGCACAGGAACCAGTCTGACGACCTTATATGGAAACAGGAAGCTGAGCAGTGACAAACAGCTTCTTCAAACCAAAGAACCAAACCTCGCACAAGTGAAACAAAATCTGTGTCAACGTCAGTTTGATCAACTGGAGCCTGAGTTGTAAAGTTGTATTTAAATTAGATTAAATTTAGTTTGAACTCCAGAAAGATAAATTAAAAGTAGAGAAAAATTATCAATTTGAGATTAACTTTGGATGACAAACTAAAATCAAAGAAACATATTAAATTTGAATCTTCAGAAGCTGCTGGTACAAATATCTGATTGTAAAGACAGAACAGTTTAATATTTCTATATCAAAAACATATTTCAATATTTTATATTTGTATTTAATCAGAGGGATTTTCGGAAACTGCCTGACGTGATTTAGTTAAAAATAATAATTTATTCATTTATAAAAATAAAAAAAAATTCAGAACACGTCAGGTTCGTATATTTTTACATCGATTACTTTTTGTATCTGTTTTCATTTAAAAGAAATCTAATTTAATCTCGTCAGTCATATTCATAATGTGTCTAAATATTTAGAACAAATTGTCAAACAAACAAAGCGAAATTGTCAAATTCCAAATGAGCGGTGAAGCTGCTGTCGAGACCAAAGATGATCAATGACTGTTAATAAAGATTATTATTATTATTGTCAAATATTAAAAATGAAAAGATATTCTGCTCATTTTACTCACAATCCTCCAAAATTCTACGGAAGACGATTAGAGCTGCAGAAAATAAATGTTTCTCGAAGAATTTTAAAAGAAAAGTTTAAAAATAAAACAACATAACTTGAAATAACAGACTCAGAAATATGCCGAGTCAGGAAAAATCCTACAGGAAGAGATTTGTGTCACATGCAAACTAAGAAATTTGAGTCAGCATCTGGTTCAGTTTCTGTCCGTTTGATGTTTTCTGAGGATGTTTGAAGATTTCATCAGAGAACAAACGTCTGGAGAAGCGGAATCTCCCCGTCGCCTCTGCGTCTGTTGTCAGATCTGAGAGTCGCACGTCGACATAAATGAAGCAGGTCCGGGAGCCGTCGCTCCGCAGAGGACGGACGGAACCAAACCGAGAAGATGAGGCCGAGACGCAGCGGCGACAAACTGCTGGTGAGCATCAGATTCATCCTCGGTTTCCATCAGAGATTCAAAGAAAGTCTGATTATTAGTCTAATTATTAGTCTAATTATTAGTCTGATTATTGGTCTGATTATTAGTCTGATTATTAGTCTGATTATTAGTCTGATTATTAGTCTGATTATTAGTCTGATTATTAGTCTGATTATTAGTCTGATTATTAGTCTGATTATTCCTGCAGCAGCCGTGACGGATCCTCCACTGGACCGTTTCACGTGGAGTCAGACTCATTTTAATGTGAGTTTGTCTGAAGGAGGTTTGAGCCTCGACCAATAGAAACCGGTGATTTTATCAAAGGAGGAAAATATTAAATTAATGATCTGTGAAACAAGTGGCGCAGATATTCCTTTTTTTATTGTTTTATCTCGTGTTGATTGACGTCATTACGTTTCGTTACGTCCAGTTGTCGACGCTCGGGGAGAGGAAATGTTCATATCTCAAAAGCCAACAATTCTGACGTCGTTCAAATAACTTATGGAGAGTTAAGAAATATTGGTTTATTTTGCAAAATTGTATGAAATTTTTGTGTGTGTTTGTATAATTTATAATAAGGGATGTCAAGAGATTCATTTTAAAGATTTTTTTGTAGAATTTTGAAAATATTACAAGAAAAATAGTAGTGTTGGCGCCGGCGGAGCTTTTCTACAGCGGAGTTGAAAGGGTCAATTAAATGATAT
>NC_061518.1:612500-635000 GCF_022379125.1 Scophthalmus maximus
GCGAGGCAAATACTAGGAAATAAAATTCAGAAAAAATGGGATCTATGCTTTTTATTGAAAAATGTCATATTGTAATTCCCTGAAGATCTATTGATAATATTAACATTCCAATGTGTTGTTTTCTTGTCTGTCTCGAATGTAAACATTTTAATTCTCTGTAAACGGGAACCTGAGACGACCTTCGTTGTGTTACGTTGAGACCAATGAGGGAAATGCAGTTAGAAGGTTAATGTTGACGTGCAGATGTCGTCACACCCAGTTCGTCTCGCAGTTTTGGAAGGCTTTCTGTGGTTTGATTGGGGCCACCGTCAGTTTGTCTTCTGGGTACCACCCACAGTCTAATGGACAGACGGGGAGACTCAACCAGGAGATGGAGACGGGTCTTCGCTGCCTGGTCTCCCAGAACCCGGCTTCCTGGTCTAAGTAACTGCTGTGGGTTGAGTATGCCCACAACACCCTGCCCTGCTCATCCACCGGCTTATCCCCCTTCCAGTGTTTCTACGGTTATCAACCTCCGCTGTTTCCTGCCCTTGAGAGGGAGGTGGGGGTCAACTCTGCGTTAGCCTTGGTCAGACGCAGCCGGCGCACGTGGACAAGGGCCCGACAGGTTCTCTTGTGGAACAGGGATCGATACAAGACACAGGCTGACCGACGGAGATCCGAGGCAACACACTATCAGGTGGGACAGAGGGTGTGGTTGGCTACCAAGGACCTTCCTCTACGCACTGAAGGCCGTAAGTTGGCTCCTCGTTTTGTGGGTCCCTTCCCCGTATCTAAAGGTATTAACCCTGTGGCTGTGAGGTTGCAACTCCCCAGGTCCATGAGGGTCCACCCCATATTTCATGTGAGCAAGGTCAAGCCTGTAAGGAGAGCGTTATGGTCCCGGCCACAGCTCATCCCCCTCCTCCTCGTCTCATTGATGGGGGTCCCGTCTACACTGTCCGCAAGCTTCTGGTGGTCAGGAGACGGGGCCGCGGACGTCAGTATCTGGTGGACTGGGAGGGGTATGGACGAGAGGAGAGGTCATGGGTGTCCAGGGTAACATTCTGGATCCGAGCCTGATTAGGGATTACCATCAACAGCATCCGGAGGAGCCTGGGCCGTCCGGTGTCGGCCTTAGAGGGAGGGGACTGTCACATCGAGTTCCCGCTCTTAGTTCATGTTTTGTTTGTTTCGCTGACTTCCTGTTTTATTTTGTTAACTAACCGCCTGTCTCACTCCAGGTAACTTGTCTTCCCGCCTGTGTGATTACCCTAATGTGTGTCCCCTGTGTGTAATCGTCCTCCCCTGTCTCAGTGTATATGGACTCACCTTCTGTCCTTCATCAGTTGCCAGATTGTTGTAGTACTTTGTGTGTCTCACTCTCCAGCGTTATCCCTCGTGTTACCTTCCCAGTGTTTTTGTAGATCTCTAGCCCCATATTTTGACCACATGTTTTGCCTGCCGATTTTGTCACCTTCGCCTGTGATTGTACAATAAAGCTCCATTACCTTTTACCCTCTGCTCTGACTCATTCTTTTGGGTCCACTGTGCTCCGTGACAGATGTTGTTGTCTCTCTCTCTCTCACTTCTCTGCAGGCCTCGCTCGGCCAGTCAAGCAGTAAGCGTCAGTTGCAGTTGTTCGGGCGGAGCCGCAGATAAAGTTCCTGTTTCTGTTTGATTTACACTCTCATGCGCTGCTCGCTCTGCAGCTCACTTTATTATTTACAGATAATATGTCAAGACAAAAAATGACAATCTTTTGCACGCAGCTTTGAATATAATATGAAATAAACAATGAAGTCTGTTGTGTTTGTCCTGATGGTGGCGCTACAGGGAAGATCTCAGGCTCAGAGCTGGAATGTGCTCAGGACACGTTCAGTTGATCAAACTTTATTTATTTATTGGACCTTTCGTAAAAGTAAAGTGCTGTTCAAAGTCCTCAAGAAATGATTGTACAAACTAAACAAACAAGCAGTAAAACAACCGGAGTCCAATCGTACAGTGTCAAGACAGAAAAAAACTATATAAGTATGTCAAATTAAATACAGCTGATAAAATGTTTGAGTGTAGTTGGGTTCGGCTGAAGAGACGGACAGAAGCTAACAGGCTAGCAGTGCGGCTAACAACCTTACAGGATATTTACCACTTCTCTCCATCCCAGTTGGATGATGAGTTAATATATTGTTATTTTAGTCGTACAGAGTTTTTCTTTGTAACATAACGAGGAAAACCTTTTTTGTGTCTTTGAATATCCTGCGTTACGTTACCAGACTGTTAGCTTAGCTCACTGAATTGTTAGCACTTTACAAAAATTTAAGCTAAAATATCTCCGATTCAGGCGCCGCCATTTTGTGTCAGTGACGTCATGTGGATGAGTTAATTTATTGTAATTTAAGTTGTACAGAGATTTTCTTTCTAATGCAACAAGTAAATTCTTTGTCGTGTCTTTGAATTTCCTGCATTACTGAACGTTAGCTCACTGAACTGTTAGCAATGACGTTCTCCCGTTGTACAAAAATGAGGCTAAAACATCTGTGTCAGGCGCCGCCATCTTGCTCCTTTGACGCCGCGGTATCGAGGCCCCGCCCACACATGCTCTCCACCAATCCTGAGTCAGTGTCAGCTGTCAATCATCACGTCTCAGCAACGTTTTTGTGATAAGAACGACCTCACATGGCAGAAACCATCTTAGGAAAATAATTTATTTGACGTGTGGCATGTTAATGTGGAGGGGGCGGAGCATTATAATTCAGGAAAATATGAAACATGAGTGAGTTTTATTGACTTTACAGCTCGAGACAAGAGACAAGAGGACAGTGTGTGTGTGCATGTGTGTGTCTTTAAGCAGCTCAGTGTTTGTTCAGTCCGTCAATGAGTAAACCTGCAGCAGGAACCACGGATCTCTGACAGTATCTGTTCTCACAGCTGTTCGATTCACAGGTACAGTAACACACACACACACACACACACACACACACACATACACACACACACTTCTACTTGAGAAAAACTCTCAAGTAGAAGTACATATTTCTGTACTCGATAACATTACATTACATTCATTTAGCAGACGCTTTTGTCCAAAGCGACTTACAATAAGTGCATTCAACCATGTGGATATTACTCAAAGTGCAAAAGTTAACAAAGTGCGTAAACACTCATCAAATAGGCAAAGAAAGCTTCAAGTGCTATTAGTAATGTTGGTGTGTGTGCAGTATATTTAGTTAAATTTAGAATAGTGTATTCAGGGAGTATGGTGCAGTCTGAACAGGTGAGTTTTCAGTCTACGACGAAAGCATTGGAGGGATTCCGCTGTCCTGACACCAATAGGGAGCTCGTTCCACCATTGAGGAGCCAGGACAGAAAACAGGCGGCCTGTAGAAGAGCGGTGGCTGCCAGCCTTTCACAGTGAGGGAGGTGGTGGACGGAGTGGGCGGGCTGGGGTGTGGAGTTTGACCGTGTTCTGCATGTAGGAAGGGCCTGAACCAGTCTTATCTTACATTTGTGTGAACAGGAAGTCATTTAAATATGTTCATTATTTTATAATATTGTGTAATAATGTTCACAGTGTTTTTTATAATGTGTGTAAACAATATTTCAAGAGCAGAAATACAACTTTCCATTTACATATCGATGTGTTTATTTGATAACTTTGGTTACTATTAGATCAGAGTTAGATTATTAATGCAAAACATAATCAGCTATTCGGTCGACTAACGTGCCTGAGAAGAAAAATCTTTTTACGTGTGTGAAGGGATTTGGCCTCTTTATTTCTGATTACGTGTTCTGTTCTTCCGACAGGCGTCGGCCGCGATGGTTAAACTGCGGCGTCTTGTCTCACCGGGCTGGAGTTAGTGCTTTACTCTGAAATATCAGCTTACTTTATAGATATAATTGATTCTGATGCTAATTTGCAAAATACAACATTTGATTCTGTGAAACTAAAGAGACACGTGTCTCTTTAGTTTCACTAAAGTGTTTTTTCACTAACGTGTTTTTGTTTTTTCCTCCAGGTTCAGAAGAACAGGAGCGTTGAGGGAAAGGTCACACAATGTCTGCGGTGAACACAGAGGAACAAGAGCTGACAGGTAAACTCCCACTGACAATATCAGATACTAAGATTAAATACACTAAGATTAGATACAAAGAGGCGCTGGTGCAAGGTACTGGGGAGCAAATGTAGACGTAAGATTCTTTGGATTGTTCCTGAAAACCTGTTCCGAGACCCGGAAACATTCCAGGTTACTGGCAACCGATGATCTCCTCTGATCTGTTCAAACATGGCATTCAAAAAATAACCGATGTACATGTGTAAATATCTTTACATTCTCAAATATTGAACCTTGAATTTACATAGATACCAAAAACTTGCTCCTGATGCTCTGAGGAGAACATCTGATAGTTCCATGTGCATAAAGCACAAACACTATTCATGAACGATTTATCGAGCCGAGACACACGCCTGTGCAAAAAAAGAGTGAATACCTCCGGGAAGGCCCAATAGTCCTGATCTTTTCAACAAGATCCATGAATGATTCCCTGGGAAACTGATGAAAATGTCCAACAAAAAGAATCTGTTAAAGAAAGTAATAAAAACATCCCTGGATTCGCCCCAGTTTCCAGATCCAGACCAAAATGTTGATGGATTCTTTCTTGGTCTATGTCCCATCCTTCCACCAAGTTCCGTGGAAATCCGTTCTGTAGGGGTTTATTGCCTAAACCTGCTGTCAATCAAACAAATGGACGTGTGAAAACGTAACTTCGCTGGCAGAGCTAATAAATAAGCAGCAACTTAACAGCAGATTCCATCCAACTGGTCGTCTGGGAGAACACTGACGGCTGGAAACCAACTGTACTTGCAGACTAAACCCTTGTACATCGGTGCAGTTTGAACTTTAAAGTTGATGGTTTCACAGAAAAATTATCGGTGGGCAATTTTATGTATTCAACAAAGGCTTTGTGTACAGGAAGTTTAAAAATCAGGATACCAGCAGGGTGTCATGTTAATGTAATTCAAGACTTTTTAAGACCTTTTTTTCATACCACTTGAATTTAATTTTAAGAAAGTACACACCAAGGGTGAAATTAAACCTTTTCCAAATACACTCATCATTCTCAAGCCACGTATCGTAAAACTTGCTGTTCCCCATGTCCATAAACTAGCTACAAGTTTGGCTAGAAAGGCATTAGTTTAACACAACAACTTAACCCGAAACAGATTAAGGACGCAGCGCATACTGAATAATTCTTTTGAGATGGAAATATTTTACTGATTAGTTCTTAGCAGCATTGATATTGATAACTTTTAGCCATAACGGACAGGTTAAAACAAACAGTAAAATGTTCCGTGCCATGTTACATCAACATTAAACTTTGTAGATGGATGAAGTTTTCACCTATGTTTCATGAATATAAATCTACAGCTGGGCATCAGTAAGCTTAGCATCTGGACTGATCTGCCGATCGAGAACTTTCAAGCTCTTATATCAACACAATGCGTCTTGTTTGTTTAATGAATACAAAAAAAGTAATATATATTTTTGAACAAAAAATATTTTCAACATTCAACTTTAAAACATTACACATACACAAGCACTCAAAAATAAATATACCATTAAATAAGGAGGTGCCTGTTGTTAATTTAAAAAATGTATGTTCTTTTTCTCTTTGACAGCCCAGTTGAACTTTCTCACCAGACTCGGACTGGAGGAATTCTATCCTAACAAGCTCACTCTGCGGTCTCTCTTTGAGATCAACCAGAACAGCGTAGATGAAAAAGCCGTTCAATCAGTGGAGGAAATACCATGGTGTTTTCTCAGAAAACTGTTTAAAATCAATGCCGAATGCAGGAGCTGTACACAAGTGTCAATCAGGCAAGAGGAAGACAATGATCCCCTTGAACTAGACCTTTACACTGCAGATGATTCTGAAGACAAGTTCAACCCTCTGGATGTCATTGTAGCTGTCTTCCTTTGTGCTGACAGCCTCTTGCAGCAGGAACTGGCCCTCAAGATGTCAATGTGCCAGTTTTCTCTCCCCCTGCTGTTGCCCCACGGCCATAAGAGTCAGTGTACCCTGATGCTGTGGGCTCTGAGAGACATCGTCAAAGAGTGGCGTCCACAGGATTTGTCTGAATCAAGAGGGTTTGTTGAAGACAACATTATCCAAGCAAATATACCTTTCTATTCCTTTGTGAGGCTGAAGAACTGTAGTGTATCAAAGTCCCAGCTTTTGAATCACATTCTTAGTCGTGGCCAACAGAACTGCAATATCTTCATACACAGAGATGTGGAAGGAGGAGCAGTCAAAAGAGAAATTGCAAATGGGTTGGTTGAAGTTTGCTGGTACCTTCCGTCTGGCGGAGAAAATCTTGACATATTTCCTGAGCCAACTGCCTTCGCAAATCTGCGAGGGGACATTTGCGAGTCACTCACACAATTCAACTTTCTTTTTCAAGTGTCAACTGCCACCTTTGTGTTCCTGGACAGCGTTGATGAAAATGAGCACAGAATTCTGACAACTCTTCAAGATGTGAAATCCAAACTCGTCTTAGTTGTAAATCACAAGGGAGGGAATGCAAGAGAGGATATTATGTCTGTCAAGGCCTTAGTAAATGAATTACATTTACCAAACAACAGAGTGAAGATCAAAGACCAGAGGCTTAATGTTGCAGAGTTCTCAAAGAAACTTTGTGAAGTCATCAAGACATCCCTGGTAGATGTGAAAACCACGATGAGCATTGTAAATATGCACGACAAAGCTGTTGAACTTGGCCTCTCTGTGGACGAAAGCAAAACTGAGGAACAAAAGAAAGCAGCTGAGGAGATCATGGACGGCATTGGGGTGCGAAGTATACCTCACTACAAGAAACAACAACTTCCATTACAAGGAGCTAACTGGAAGAGGTTGTCACAGTTGGAAAAAGAAGAGTGTAGACTGAAGAAATGTGGTGATTCAGGCCTTGAAGACTATAAATCTCAACTGCAGGAAGAAAAACTACAAATCAGAAAGGAGCAAACAAAATGCAAAGTCTCCAAAGGAATGAAGAGTTTCATTGAATACTTATCTACAGGTGACAACGAAAAAAGAGATGTTTTTCTTAAGTGGATGAAACTGAAGTTTAATACACATTCCAGGAACAAACTGTCTGTGTTACGTAACAGATTCAGAGAGCAATGCAAGACGAAAGACGTAAAACTCATAGCAGAGTTGGATCAAGCTTTGGTGGACAGCTCTTTAGGAACAGAGCATTACATGCGAGAGATGGGGCTGATCTATGAGTTCTCTGTTATCAGCTCCAAAAAAACTGCTGATGAAATATCTCACCTCCCTGGTTTGGCTGCTGAGATGCTGTTGGATGGATATCCTCTAGAGTTCTTGGATGGAGATGCTTCCAATGTCCCAGAGAGGTGGGTGACAAATGTACTGATGGAGCTTCACAAGAAGGTCGGACAGAAGAGCAGACTGTTGGTTCTGACGGTGTTGGGTGTCCAGAGTACCGGGAAGTCGACACTCCTCAACACCATGTTCGGTGTGCAGTTTCCTGTCAGCAGTGGCAGATGCACAAGAGGAGCTTTCATGCTCTTTCTCAAAGTTGGAGAGGATTTGCAATGTGAGTTAAATTGTGATTTTATTGTCCTCATTGACACAGAAGGCCTTAAGTCTCCTGATCTGGCAAAACTAGAGGACAGTTATGAGCATGACAACCAGCTAGCAACATTTGTCATTGGCTTGAGTGATGTCACCATTATCAACATCGCAATGGAAAACGCAGCAGAGATGCAAGATATCCTGCAAATAGCAGTACACGCATTCTTGAGGATGAAAGAAATTGGGAAAAAGCCAATTTGTCATTTTGTTCACCAGAATGTTTCTTCAGTTTCAGCTCATGCCAAGACCATGACTGAAAGAAAACACCTCTTGGACCAACTCAATGAAATGACTGAAATTGCAGGTGAAATGGAAAAGCAACCCTCCAAAAAAGCATTCACGGATGTGCTGGACTATGACATGGAAAGGAACAACTGGAACATCCCAGGACTCTGGCATGGAACACCACCAATGGCACCAGTGAACACGGGTTACAGTGAAGCTGTAGCACATTTCAAGAAAAACCTTTTACAAACATTGAAGAGTGACAGATGCAATGAAATCTCACAGATCCCACAGTTTCTGGAATGGATGAGAAGTCTCTGGAGAGCAGTGAAATATGAGAACTTCATATTTAGTTTCAGAAACACACTTGTGGCTCATGCCTACGACAACTTGTGCAAAGAGTTCAGTCAATGGGATTGGGAGTTCAGAAAAGAGATTCTGACCTGGCAAACCACAGCGGAGTTAGAAATCTTGAACACCGATAATGAATCTGAGGTAGAAACTTGGAACAGATTAGTCGGGGAAAAAAAATCTGAGGTGTCACAGGAAATAACAGGCCAACAAACAGCAATGAGGGGGAAACTCAGCAACTACTACAAAATGAAAGGCAAACGAGTAAATCTGATAGAGAAATACAAAGTTGACTTTTTCAACAGCATCAACGGGCTTGCAAATGAAATTAGACATTCTGTGTGTGCAAAACTGGATTGCCTCCTTGACCTAAAGATAAGTTCAAAAAAGGCTCAGGACATTCTGAGAGAATACCGAGGTGTGATCGAGGAGCGGGTCATGAAGCTTCTGGGTGACTGCAACAAGTCAACGTTGACCGATCAAGAGCTGACGCATGAGTTTGAAAAGATGTGGGCTGAAGCCACTGTAAATGTGTCTGGCATGAAAGAGAGAGATATTGCAGCATGTGTCGTGAATCAGTTGAGAAGAAATTTCTCAAATCTGAAAGTTAATGAGGAATTGCAGAACATTCGAGACCTAAAAGAATTTGGAAGAGGTCCATTTAAAAGGAGAAGGGATCATGTAGACTCCTTTGTAGGAAAAATACAACATCTGTGGGGAGGAGATTTGCAGAACTTTGCAGAAAGTGTCATTGAGTCTTGTAAACTGTTTGTACTTGACAAAGTACGGACAAACGGAGATTACCAAGAATCTTTCGCAAAGGAACTTCTAGAAAAGATTGATAAATCCCTTGAACAAGGTAGCAACCATCACAAAACAACTCCAAAGTTTGAGATTGACCTGAAACTTCACATTTGTGGCATTGCCTCCAGGGAGTTTGTCAAAATGCACAGAAGATTCTTGTCGGATAACAATCCTCACACTCAGCTGGAGAAGTACAAGACTCAGTACCTGTCAGATTTTCTCGATTTATACACAAAGAGAGATCACTGCCAACGCAAAGCAAATGATTTTGTCCAGTCTTGTATCAAACCTGCTGTGGAACAGTACATCAGTAGATCTTTGGGAGTAGACATTGTGGAGCACATTTTGACAAGTTGCCATTCAGCAGAGTATGGATCTCGCAAAACCTTCCAGTACAACATTCAAAAAGAGTTGCTGCTAAGGGAAGACTTCCAAAGTTTTGTCAAGTACATTGGAAAATATGAAATATATGTAAAGGATTGGATATTTCAGCACATCCTACAAACGATGTCAGAGGACAAGACTTTGTGCAAACTGAAGAAAAAAAATCTACAAGTCATCATTAAAAAACTCTCAGAAGCAATAGAACGTGCATCAAAAGGAGATGATGGTGTTCTGCTGCCAGACAACAAGGAAAGCGTCAAAAAGCTAATCAACAACATGCGCAAGCATTTGATCAAAGACATCTCAATTTCTGTGGAGGATGAAAAAACCACCTTGTTTCAAATCCAAAGCACATGTCATCCGTTCATCAACTGCCTCAAGATGTCAATAAAGGACTTGAAGGAACAACTTGAGGAGGAATTCTCAAACTCTGACGACATCACTGAAACACTGAACAAGCTTCCAATCAAACCACAGGATGAGCTTTTCAAGAGGGTGTTTGGTTGTGGACAGCAATGTCCATTCTGTAAAGTTCCCTGTGAGGCCGGAGGCTCAGAACACAAGCAGCATCACGCATCCATTCATCGGCCACAAGGTCTTTCTGGCTATAGGAAGCTTAAAGACCAAACATTGGTTGCAACGCTTTGTACATCTGATGTGCATAGTGAACGTAACTTCAAAAACACAAACACTAAATGGGTGTCCCATCCTTATAAGGACTATACCAAGTACTATCCAGACTGGCTGATTCCTCCCGACCCCACCATAGAGGCATCTGACTACTGGAAGTATGTCCTGGTACAATACAACGACAGATTTGCTGTAGAATATGAAGCCAAACCAGCTAAAATCCCAGAGGCCTGGAGGAGACTCACAAAGGAACAAGCACTGAAAGGTTTGAGAGACGCCTTCAACATGAAGTGATCAATGTACAACTAAACCCATCAGGGCAACAATTTATATACGGCACATTCAAAGATTTTCAGTTTTGTTAATGTGAGTGGTTTTGCGGTTCAATTTTTTTTTTCTCGAACTGTCGCGTTGAACATAATGAATGACAAGAAGTGAGCTGAGATCAAGGAAACATTTTTTTCTGTATGACTATTTTATGTTGGATTTTTTAAAAGTTTATAAATGTTTCATTCGATCTGTCAATTGTAAATAGTCTTCAAGCATAGTGGGTGGTGTGCATGATAATGTTAACAATGATAAAGATAAAAGAAAATTATGATCATGTAAAAAAAAGAAAAGAAATTATGTATTGTGTTTTTTTTCAACCTTTATTTATCGACTTGTGTTATTGTAATTTCTTCCAGTTACTGTATGTCCATTTATATAATGACTGGTGTGCGACAGTTATGATGTTGACGATAAAAATGATAATGATGTACTTCAGGTATCAAATGAACAAAGAGATAATGTGTTGCAATAAATCTTTGTTGTTTTGATGAATGAACGCTTTTGCTTATATTTTTCTTGGTTAATATTTCATGTGGCTCTGTATAGAAGAACTGGTGCGCATGATAATGCTGATGAAGATAATGATTTTCTACACACAACATGAGAAAAAAAGAGTTGCTGACATGGTTTTAAATGGCGTCAGTTTACTTTTAATGTTTGTCTATGATGTACAGTAAACATGTGAAGAGATCTTTGTAATGTGTTGCTATTTACAGTGTTAATTATTTTTCTCAACACTTACCTGTTGTTCTCTTCTCACCGTGAAGTGAAAAATGTGCGATAAATAAATTATGGAAGAAAATAAGAGACATAAGTCTTTGAACTTTAACAGCCACTGAATACTTAATATTGAAATATTTTATTTTGAAAAACATGTATCTGAATTTATCTGTTCGTCTCTTATTTGCTTCCATAATAAATGCATTATTGTTGCAAATGACTTTCACATATTATTAATGATTAACGATTGTGATTTTTATCCCTTTATGAAAATATGTGTTGATGTAACAAAGAAGTTCCAAAGCCGGAAATATGTTGTCAACTAAAATAATTAAAACTTGACAAAGAATTTGTGTTAATGTGTTGTTTTCATGATTAACATGTCTTTCATTGTACTAAAGACAATGATCATGTTTTGACATTGTGAGGACATTTTGAGGTCAGGAGGATAATTTGACATTGTGAGGACATTTTGATATTGTGAGGACATGTTGACGTTATGAGGATATTTTGTTATAGTGAGGACATTTTGATATTGTGAGGACATTTTGATATTGTGAGGACATTTGACATTGTGAGGACATTTTGACGTTGTGAGGACAACCAGCTGTTGATGAGTCATTTTAGTCATAAAGAGATTTTCTTTGTAACATGACAAGAAAAATCTTTACCCTGTGTCATCGTGTCTTACTGAATTCACGTTAGCTAATTGAAAGGATAATGCCATATAGATAATTGATGGATGGATGTTAAAGTGGCGGGGTGCAAATACTAATACTAATACTAAAAAATGGTATATATGCGTCTTATTGAAACATGTAATATTGTAATTCCCTGAAGATCAATTGATAATATTAACATTCCAATGTGTTGTTTTCTTCTCCATCTCGAATGTAAACATTTTAATTCTCTGTCAACGGGAACCTGAGACGACCTTCGTGGTGTTACGTTGAGATCAACCAGGGAAATGCAGTTTGAAGTTTAATGTTGACGTGCAGATGTTGTTGTCTCTCTCTCTCTCACTTCTCTGCAGGCCTCGCTCGGCCAGTCAAGCAGTAAGCGTCAGTTGCAGTTGTTCGGGCGGAGCCGCAGATAAAGTTCCTGTTTCTGTTTGATTTACACTTTCATTCGCTGCTCGCTCTGCAGCTGCCTGTGATCAGAGGAAAACTACAAGCTCCCTTTATTATTTACAGAGAATATGTCCACATAAAAAATGACATAATCTGTTTCACGCAGATTTGTATATAATATGAAATAAACAACGAAGTCTGTTGTCTTTGTCCTGATGGTGGCGCTACAGGGAAGATCTCAGGCTCAGAGCAGGAATTTGCTCAGGACACGTTCAGTTGATCAAACTTTTTTTATTGGACCTTTCGTAAAAGTTAAGTGCAGTTCAAAGTCCTCAAGAAATGATCGTACAAACTAAACAAACAAGCAGTAAAACGACCGGAGTGCAATCGTACAGTGTCTGGGAGGAAATACAGGACAGAAAAAAAATATATAAATATGTCAAATTAAATACAGCTGATAAAATGTTTGAGTGTAGTTGGGTTCGGCTGAAGAGACGGACAGAAGCTAACAGGCTAGCAGTGCGGCTAACAACCTTACAGGATATTTACCACTTCTCTCCATCCCAGTTGGATGATGAGTTAATATATTGTTATTTTAGTCGTACAGAGTTTTTCTTTGTAACATAACGAGGAAAACCTTTTCCGTGTCTTTGAATATCCTGCGTTACGTTACCTGACTGTTAGCTTAGCTCACTGAATTGTTAGCACTTACTCTACAAAAATTTAAGCTAAAATATATCAGATTCAGGCGCCGCCATTTTGTGTCGGTGACGTCATGTGGATGAGTTAATTTATTGTAATTTAAGTTGTACAGAGATTTTCTTTCTAACGCAACGAGGAAATTCTTTGTCGTGTCTTTCAATTTCCTGCATTACTGAACGTTAGCTCACTGAACTGTTAGCAATGACGTTCTCCCGTTGTACAAAAATGAGGCTAAAACATCTGTGTCAGGCGACGCCATCTTGCTCCTTTGACGCCGCGGTATCGAGGCCCCGCCCACACATGCTCTCCACCAATCCTGAGTCAGTGTCAGCTGTCAATCATCACGTCTCAGCAACGTTTTTATATCATCAAATAACTCATGAAAAGCAAAGTGATCAGAAACATGAACACGTGAACAAACATCAGTGCGATGAGAACGAACTCACAAGACAGAAACCCTCTTTGGAAAAACATTTATTTGACGTGTGGCATGTTAACGTGGAGGGGGCGGGGCATTAACATTCAGGAAAATATGAAACATGAGTAAGTTTTATTGACTTTACAGCTCGAGACAAGAGGACAGTGTGTGTGTGTGTGTGTGTGTGTGTGTGTCTTTAAGCAGCTCAGTGTTTGTTCAGTCTGTCAATGAGTAAACCTGCAGCACGAACCACGGATCTCTGACGGTATCTGATCTCACAGCTGTTCGACTCACAGGTACAGTAACACACACACACACACACTTTACTTCTACTTGAGAAAAACTCTCTTTCTCTAGTTGATAACGGTCGACTCGGATGTTGTTGTTCTTGTTGTTGTTCATATTTCTGTCAGATGATCCACTGCAGAGGTTCTGACTGTTGTTCTAATGTGTTATTTATTCTAGTTTTTAAAGATCAGGAACAGAATTCATATCACAGAAACCGGTTTCTCCTACTGCAAACACAATGTACTGTAAATGCAGTAACATGTATCTGTGAACATACCAGAAAATAACAACGTTAGACATTTTGTAAATTTCTTTATATATTCTTCTGTCCACTTTGCTGCTGTCATACTCAAATTTCCCCATTGTGGGACGAATAAAGGTATATCTCATTCTATCTTATCTTAACTTATCTTACATTTGTGTAAACAGGAAATCATTTAAATATGTACATTCTTTTATGATATTGTATAATAATGTTCACAGTTTTTTATAATGTGTGTAAACAATATTTTAAGAGCAGAAATACAACTTTCCATTTACATATCAACGTGTTTATTTGATAACTTTGGTTTCTATTAGATCAAAGTTAGATTATTAATGCAAAACATAATCAGCTATTCGGTCGTCTCGTCTCACCGAGCCGGAACTGAGCGGAAACGAGGTAAACACGTGAAACCCAAACAGGAAGTAGCGGGCACACGCCACAGTGTCGCCCCGTGTGATCCAGACCCGGACTCTCTCATGACTCGGGCCCTCTGTGCACGTCTGTGTCTTTCACTTTCACACTGATTAACATGTGAATACAACCAGACGTGTTCACGCATCAGGTACGAGACCTCGGGGTCGTTGGCGTCGTGGAGTCGTAAGGTGCTCACACTGCTGAGCTCTGACCGCATCGTGTCAACGAACAGAACAGAAAAAGGAAAATAAGTATTTACATGCCGGCGTCATTTGTTTCCTGCTGTGGGACAACAAATGCAAATGTGCTTCATCAGACAGTCGCAGTTGTTCGGTGATTTTTGAATACGTCAGTTGTTCACTGCTGTTTGCTCCTCATCAGATCTGCTGTCGGCAGGAAGTGAAACCAAGCCGCCTGCAGCTCAGTTACTTCTCCTGTCTCCTTGTTTGTATTTCAGACTAATCTTTTTAATCTCTAATAAGAACTGGTTTGACGTCTTTAAGACTTTTAAATCCCCCACACAGCTGCACAGTGTTCAGAGGATCCAGTTTCTGCAGATACAGAACAACAGACGTGTTGGAGACTGACACACCGAAAACTGTTCACAAAGTCTAAAGAAAGATCTCGAATCAATTAGAACTCTGTCATCAGGAACATCAGGAACAACAGGAACAACAGGAACAACAGGAACATCAGGAACAACAGGAACATCAGGAACAACAGGAACATCAGGAACAACAGGAACATCAGGAACAACAGGAACATCAGGAACATCAGGAACAACAGGAACATCAGGAACATCAGGAACAACAGGAACATCAGGAACAACAGGAACATCAGGAACAACAGGAACAACAGGAACATCAGGAACAACAGGAACAACAGGAACATCAGGAACAACAGGAACATCAGGAACATCAGGAACAACAGGAACATCAGGAACAACAGGACCACTGACTGTATATAAAGACGATCAGTGACTGTATATAAAGACGATCAGTGACTGTATATAAAGACGATCAGTGACTGTATATGAAGATGATCACTGACTGTATATAAAGACGATCACTGACTGTATATAAAGATGATCACTGACTGTATATGAAGACGATCAGTAACTGTATATAAAGACGATCAGTGACTGTATATAAAGACGATCAGTGACTGTATATAAAGACGATCGGTGACTGTATATAAAGATGATCACTGACTGTATATAAAGACGATCAGTGACTGTATATAAAGACGATCAGTGACTGTATATAAAGACGATCGGTGACTGTATATAAAGACGATCACTGACTGTATATAAAGACGATCAGTGACTGTATATAAAGACGATCACTGACTGTATATAAAGACGATCGCTGACTGTATATAAAGAAGATCACTGACTGTATATAAAGACGATCACTGACTGTATATAAAGACGATCACTGACTGTATATAAAGACGATCACTGACTGTATATAAAGACGATCACTGACTGTATATAAAGACGATCGCTGACTGTATATAAAGAAGATCACTGACTGTATATAAAGACGATCACTGACTGTATATAAAGATGATCACTGACTGTATATAAAGACGATCACTGACTGTATATAAAGACGATCACTGACTGTAGATGAAGACGGACGACACATCTCCACTCCCACTTTGCAAACATGAAGCCATAATATCTCGGGTTTGGGCGTCGCCGTCTTGTGCTGGTGACGTCGCTTGGAGCGAGAGTTGACGCTTCAGCTCAGTCCGATCTACTAACGTGGAGGGGGCGGGGCATATGACCTGTCCCAGTCACCTCGTGTTAAATCATGCTCAGGCTTATTCTTTATAAAATCCTGATCCAAGTCGACTTCGCCATCAGTAAATATAGATTCCGGTCAGACAGAGAGGTCACACAGAGGTCGACGGTCACATCACTTCCTGCTCTCTCACACCTTTTCTCTGTCTCTCTCTCTCAGTGATCATGGCTGCAGTCGGAGCCGGGGTCACCGGGGTCACCGGGTCGTGGCTCCTGTCGCCGGGAGTCGTCGGCTCCTTCATCCTCCTCCTCCTCCTCTCCATCCTCCTCACAGCTCTGTGCAGCGACTGCGGCAGGTCAGAAAAAGTCCCACACAAAACAAAATCCCCAAAAACCCACTGACGTTTCTAGGGGAAATAAAAAATCGATGCACCGGCTGCGACGAGCTCGTTGCTCAGTACATGAGGATATTGAGGTTATTGATGTTGTAGGATAATGAGATGAGATGTGAGTGACCTGTGCGTCTCTTCTTTGTGTCCCCTGGAAACACTCGGCGTGTTGTCGTCTGTTCCTCGCACTGTGTCCGTGACAGTTTTCAGTCTGTGGCCACAGACTCATGAGCTCGTCTTTTACTTTACTTTTAAGAAAACTGTACGAATCTTTACGAAAAAATTTCACCTCATTTGTCTCTTTTTTGTCTTTCTTAATATTTTTTAAAGTCGATCATTTGAGCTGCGTCATTCCAAGACGGATGGAAATCCATTGGCTCTCGTCAGTGTGGTAAGTGACCTTTGACCCGTGCGGATGGAGGCAACTCTGGACTGAGCGTTCGTGTGTAACCTCTGACCTTTGAGAGGACGTTTGTTGTTGAAAGGTCAAACTGGAGGAAGCGAGAGAGAATCCTGCGATCAGAGAGATCCAGAAGGATGAGAGAGGTGAGTGGACGTCTGAACGGCGACCAGAAGATGAACACATGAAATCTGACTGTGGACATAGAGATAGAGATATATACAGTTAATATATATATATATATATATATATATATATATATATATATATATATATATATATATATATATATATATGTATATATATAGAGAGAGAGAGTTAGATATAGAGATATAAATATAGAGATATATACAGTTAATATATATATATATATATGTATATATAGAGAGAGAGAGAGTTAGATATAGAGATATAAATATAGACATGTAGATATATAGATATAGAGAGATGTAGGTATAGGGATATTGATATATATATAGAGACAAATGAAGATATGGAGATATTGATATACAGATATAGAGTTTTAATTATATAGATATTGATATATGGATATAGAGAGATGTAGAAATAGAGATATTGATAATTAAATATAGAGAGATGTAAATATATAGATATATAGAGCTGTAGATATAGAAGTATTGATATTTAGATATAGAGAGATGAAGGTATACAGATATTGATAAATAGATATAAAAATATTTAGATATATAGATATAAAGAGATGTAAATATATAGATGTTGATGTATAGATATAGAGAGATGTAGAAATAGAGATACTGATATTTAGATATAGAGAGATGTAGATATAGAGAGAAATAGACAAAGAGATAGATATATAAAGTAGATAGAGATATAGACAAATAGATATATGGATATATAAATACATAAATATTTAAGATATAGTCCAACTACTGAAAGTAAAATAATTATTTTCATACACGTCTCCTTCTCTGTGACATAAAAACATGATGATTTCTGTGGTTTCCATAACTTTGTCGTCCTGAAACCTGAGAAACTATTAAAGAAGATATCAAGATATTAAAGAAGATAAAAGAAAAAGTCCAGCATTAGTGTCACAGAAACGCTGCAGGTCCTCTGGTCAATGAGACAACACACGTCTTATTTTTGGATTCATTTCACGTTTCGATGATGAGCAGACTAAAATTTTCCATCTTCAGAGGTCCGTCCTCCTGAAGAGAACCCCGTCTCGTTCAGTCCCTGGAAGAGCCACCTGGGGGCGCCACACCACAACGCAGGTCCGTCTGTTTAAATCCTCCCCCCTGTTTCCACAGTGTGATGCTTTTCACTTGGCTACAGGACGCTGTCAGCTCACTGAGTGTGTGTGTGTGTGTGTGTGCTCAGATGTTCTGACCAATGGCAGTGCAGCAGTGATGGACACGCCTTCTGACGCTGCTGGTGGTACGTTATGTTCGAGAAATTATAGTTTTTGCTTTTTAACTGTTTGGAATCAAAACGCTGGAATATTTACTGTGTGTGTGTGTGTGTGTGTGTGTGTGTGTTCAGAGTCCAGCCCTGAGGAAGAAACCTCGGCCCAGTTCACGCCGTGGAGGAGCCACCTGACGGCGCCGCAGCATCAAGGTATATATATATATAAATAAATAAATAAATATATATATATATATATATATATACATATATATTTTTTTATTTATTTATATATATATGAATTGTCAGTGTGAACCTGATTCACTCTCTCACAGTGTGAGACTCTTGTGGTCAGACTCCGCCCCCTCCTGGACAAACTTTGTTTTTCTAAGTTGTCCCTCGTGTCCAGGGGCCCGTCGTCTCTGTAGCACATCTGGAATATTCTGACGTTTCATAAAAGAAACTGTGCATGTGTCTCTCTGTGCACAGACGTGAACAGCTCCGCCCCTCCACACCTCGACCCCATCTACCACACCATCGGAGGAGGAGGAGGAGGAGGGCGGAGCCAGGCCGACGCTTGGACACCACCGACCAATCACGTGCCGGAGCGGGAGGGCCACAGCGACGGCGGCGGCAGAGGAGGAAGAGCTCGCTCTGAAGCAACGGTGGCGGAATCACGTGACAAAAATTCAGTTTACGCTCAAATCAGCAAGAAGGTGAGACAGGCCCCGCCCACTGTCCTTCACGTGTCTGCACCGCCTCAGGTGAGGGAGGAGGAGGGGGAGGAGCCTTCACCTCCACTGCCTGACAGAGAGATGGACACGGAGGTATGACGGGCGAGAAGACAAAGGACTAAAAGGACGGAGGACGAAGAAAAAGGATGAGGGATGAGGAGTGTAGGATGAAGGACACGTGAAGGACACGTGACGGGGAGTGAAGGACACGTGAAGGACACGTGAGGACACGTGAAGGACACGTGAAGGCATGTGAAGGACACGTGAAGGACACGTGACGGGGAGTGAAGGACACGTGAAGGACACGTAAGGACACGTAAGGACACGTGAAGGAAACGTAAGGACACGTGAAGGACACATGAAGGACACGTGAAGGACACGTGAAGGACACATGAAGGACACGTGAAGGACACGTGAAGGACACGTAAGGACAAAAAACACATACTTCTTGATATGAACTCATTTATAAATATCAACATGAAGAAATTGTTTTGGATTAAAATGGATGAAAATAGAATACATATCCCACAATGCAACAGGGCGGTGTTTACATAGGCTGAGGGGAATAAAGATAAAAGTTCAATCACATCTCTAAACTACAGATTATATAAAACAAGACGTAATCACTAACAGCTGATTCCTGTCTGATCGCTAGGCAACTTTTCTTCGCTGCAGTCGTTGTTTCCAAAGTTTTACAGTAGAAAGACAAATGATTAATCACCAGTTCATTGATAATTAATTCAATAATTCATCAAATCGACAAATATTTTTCACATTAGGGCGGAAAACGATTTGCTGATAAACTGATCGATGAGGGGAAAACTGTGGTCGTGATCGTGTGTTGGATGAATCTGAACTGGACTGAAACAAACCAACGCTTCTGTTTTCAATGTTCGACTGAAACAAAAAAACAACATGTGGAGAAAATGATGACTTGTTTGTTTGTTTGTTCAATTTCAAACGTTTAAAGCTCCAGTGTGTCGTTTTTGTAATTACCTGGCGCCATCTGGTGGTAAA
Organism: Scophthalmus maximus; assembly: GCF_022379125.1. NCBI lineage: Eukaryota > Metazoa > Chordata > Actinopteri > Pleuronectiformes > Scophthalmidae > Scophthalmus > Scophthalmus maximus. Next base: position 632,407 of record NC_061518.1, read on the forward strand.
GTGTCATACCGCGACCAACCGAGCGACCGACAGGGGACACTTCATGGTGGTGCACCGCTGATTCCATTTCCTGTTTCCGTCAGCGTCTGAAGATTCAACGTGAACGCGACGTGTTCTGGAGCGTTTAGTTCAACAACGTATTCAACAGGACGTAGAAACATGGAGACTCACACGGAGGTCGGTCCACCTCATGAACTATATTTAACATATATGAACAGAGTTATGGACAATATGTTCAACTTCTGTGAATAAGTTTGTATAAATATTAAACACTGTAGCTTTAAGTAACAGTTTATAAAATGATGTTGAACTAAATCTTTAATCTGAGTTCAGTGCTCTCACATTCTCAGTGTGAGTCAGAGGTCACATGCTGCTGCCTGTGTGTGTGTGTGTGTGTGTGTGTGTGTGTGTGTGTGTGCGTGTGTGTGTGTGTGTGTGCGTGTGTGTGTGTGTGTGTGTGTGTGTGCGCGTGTGTGTGTGTGTGTGTGTGTGTGTGTGTGTGCGTGTGTGTGTGTGTGTGCGTGTGTGTGTGTGCGTGTGTGTGTGTGTGCGTGTGTGTGTGTGTGTGTGTGTGTGCGTGTGTGTGTTGGTAACATCCTGTTGTGTTTAACTGACTCAGAGTTTTTTGGGTGACACTCTGGAGAAAGTGTTTGTCGACCAGGAGACACGTTCACCACGTCGCCCGAGTCACATGACCTGAGGGAGTGAAGAGTCGTTGACGGGGTCGTGTTGAAACAGGAACAGGAGACGAACTCAACCTGGCGACACGAGGATGTGATGAAAGCTTTTGCCTCGAGTCGACAACAGACACTCTGAACATTCAATCGCGTGAGATCGCGCAGCTGCTGAAAGTTCATCCAACAGTTGGTCAACAGAAATAAAAGATTTGAAATTGAATTTGAGGGCGAACGTTCCAGAGGAAGTCGGAGCCTGAATCAGACTGAGTGAATCAGTGAGCGATGTCGTCATCTGGGTGATGAGATCACGGGAGAGAGAACCAACAACCAGATAAGAGCGAGCTCGTTTCCCCGCCGGCGCGTTGTCGCGTCTCCCGGGATTCAAAAGATGGCGGACGACGACGGAACGTCTCACGCGTTTCCTTTGATTTGACACTTTTAAAGCTTTTCAATGCAGCGTTTCATCCGGTTTCGGTTGGTTGCCGTCGCCTCTGACGTCAAACCACATCTTCTTTCGAACGAATCAAAACGACAGCGCTACAATAAAAAAGTCACTGACATCTTCCGCCACATTTTAATATCTGCCACTGTCGGAGGGAAAACTCAACCAATCACGTTGCGGTTCTCTTAACCGGTTGTGGCCCAAGAACACGGCGTCGCCCGGGGGTGAGGTCGTCTCTTCCTCTCTACTCGTCCTCGGTGGAGAAGGTCACGAGGTCAAAGGTTAAGGGAGGATTCACAGGACGTATGAGAAGAGAATCTGACTCCACTGACACTGAACCACGTGGTCATGTGACGGTGGATGTTGTTGATCGTCTGTCGTGGTGAAACGACACATTTCTGAAGATGAACTACAAGAACCTCAGCGGCTCCATCAGCATGTTTCAGTGTTTTATGATTCATATGTGATAGTAACTGACATCTGGATCATATTCATACTCTTCTTCTTCTTCTTCAGATTGAATCGTTTACGTTCGTTCATGACGCGTCACGTTAAATATCGCTGCTGCAATGAATTGTGGGTCTGTTCTCCTCTCTCATAGGAAGCTCCAGTGTGTCCTCTGATGAAGGAGAGAGGAGAGGAATCATTGAAGCTCCTTTCCTCAACATTTAGAGAATCTGAACAGATCTTATCATGGTGCTGAGGAAACTTAGTATTTAGGAAGTTTCCAAAGCTCATTTGACAAATCGACCTTTCGTGAAAGAACCTAGAACACAGGTCGCAGTCAGGCCACGCCCCCTTGCTCCTCCCAATAAAACCAGTTACTTCTGGTTTCATTAGGAACAAAGATCCTCTGAGGCGACGAGGTTTCTCATTTGAACCTTTGTAAAGACTCTAGTTTCAAATTTTCTCATGTAATTTGATCATTTCCCACAAACTCTCTGGTGGAAACGTCTTTAAATAAACCTTATTAGTCCTGGTTCATATTCCTGCGGAGCACGGAGGCTCGACTCTGTCGGCACGTAGCTCACGAGGTGACGTGAGCTACGTGCCGACACACACACACACACACACACACACACACACACATACACACGTAGAGTCAGAGTGGGTTATGTAATCAGTGAAGATTTCCGCCCACAGGCTGCTCTCTGTTTTTACTGTAGTCACAGTCACAGGGACAGTAACAGGAGCTGTTATACTTTATTAGACAAGTGTGTGTGTGTTCAGGACGTCCCATAGGCTGTGTGTGTGTGCGTGTGTGTGTGTGTGTGTGTGTGTGTGTGTGTGTGCGTGTGTGTGTGTGTGTTGTGCAGTAAAAACAGAACAGCTGCAGTTTTCATTAGGATTTCTTTACACACATGCACACAGTCATATACATTTTATTCATATATATATATCTATATATATATCTTCATGTATCATGTATATTAACCATGAGAACACATGAGTGTGGTTCCAGCTCAGGGAGTCAG